>NC_092185.1:20705658-20950658 GCF_043641665.1 Enoplosus armatus
TTGTCCTGCCACTCCAGCCTGCTAATGAGAGGGACGAGGCGAGGTGGAAAAAGCCTGGTGAAGACATGGGCGAGTAGAACCCAAGAGTCCTCCACACAGGATGATGGGAAAGCAATGGCGCTAATTAACAGGCTTTGATTGGTTAGCCAGGCCGCCTGCTAATCATTACCCATCAGCCACTGTGTCCTGAGCCAGTCAAAGCAAGCCTGTGAGGGTCAACAATCAACTGGGACCCTTGTTTAAAAAAAAGAAATGGGAAGACGAGAGTGCCATTAAGCATCAAGACTGCGTTAAGAGGGTCAGCAGGGACCGTTGCAGTGGGAAATTCTGCTTTTGAAAACAAGCCTTAATTCACACAGTCCAGCCTGTCCTTGCCTCATAAGTGTTTGTTTTTACCTTTATTCCAAGGCAACAATTGAACAAAATATTAATTCACACAACCACAAAACGGCAAAAAATTGCAGTACTTTAAGGAGCATGAAAGTATATTTTATGAAAGACTTTTAGCAAAAAATGGGCTGCCTGTGTTAGCCTGCTCAGGCAGCAGGATGAGCAATCACTCAGTCTTGCTTAAGCTCACGCAAGGACAGCATCTCTTGGGCGGTTCACACCCGACAAATCTGTTTTTTATTGCTTCTCCTCGTTCTTTTTAAGCTCCTCTCATCAAAATGGATTTCACATCTGCTGGATGTGTCTGGGGGTCCAGGCATGAATTGGAATTTGCGTCAGACGGTTTTAACTCACCGCCGGCGAACATCCGCCCCAAACGGGCATGATTAACATGCTGAAAGACAGACGGGGAGAAAAAGGCAGAAACTTTCTGGTCTTCCTAAGACAATTAAGAGAATCAATTAGACTAAATGACGAGGCCCGCAGGCTGCCTGCTTTCTAATGTCGTAACATCTCACAACACAACTCGCTCTCTCCCTGCTTGGAAGATCAGGTCCCTGGTATTGAACGGCTGTTTTAGTGAGAGGAGCAGCAAAAAGAGACAAAGAAAGAATCCGAGAAATAAAGGAAGTAGAAAAAAAAGTCGACAGACACCAGGTGGGAGGCAGCAAGACAGGGGAAGGGGACAGACTGACAGGCAGAGCAAATCAGGACGCACTCGGCACTGATACAATGGAACAAAGGAGCCAGACACGTCTCTTCCCCTTCCTATATTAGCGAGGCTACAGCCAAACCAGGCCCTCCTCCCACCAACTCTACTTTATTGGAAGTGTCATGTCAAGTCAGACACATTGTGTTGATATGTGTCGACCCTGAGGTAAGGAAGGATAAACACAGGTTGAATAACAGCTCCAGTGCAGCACGGAGAGTTAAGATGGCTTTACAGATTGAAGTGTTTGAGATTTCACACTGATGAATCCGAGATGTTGATTTGTTATTTAATGAGACTGCTTCTGTGTGTGTGTGTGTGTGTGTGTGATGTGTGTGCTTTGTTTTTAGGGTGTGAATGTGTGAATCTGAGTTACTGGCAGAATGCTTTTTTGGAATTAGTAAGAATCCAATAAGGACATGAGATCAGCTTTGTATAAGACAAATATTCATACCTGCGGGCAATTAAGAGTTTCCAAACAATCCAACCTGCATCTCTTTCACACATTTACTGGAACAAACCCACACAGACATGAGGAAGACATGCAGACTTCAGACAGAAGGGCCCCTGCAGGTTGTGAGGGCTCAAAATCAGCACCTTCTCAGTGTGCGGAGACAACGCTACCGCTGAGCCAACACACAGAAACTGCAAAAATCCAAAGTCACACCTGATCTGGTGGGTTGCCGTTCACTTTGCACCTTTGAGTGATTTCATTGCAAACACACTAAATACTGTCAGTTAAAGTATCTGAATTCTCAGGTTGTAAAAGTACTTGCACTGTAAAAAATAAATTCCACATCTGTTCCAAATTTACTAAAACATGTCTTACATCAGCTGCTTTTATGAATCATCACTTTTCTTCAAAATATAAAGGGAGATGTGACATTCTGAGCAACAAGAGCAACTTGTTTTGTTTAAGTTTAAGAAATGACCAATGCGGAGCGCACTGCAATTCTCTATTACATTTTTGGACCAACCCCTTTACAGCTGCAGCTTACAGGATGCTGGGCTTGGCTTAAGTTTGCTAAGTTTGTCATTTATCAAAAATCTGCTAATACTTACTTTACAGTATCCTCCAGATATACACTCTACTTTTCAGTTGGAGTCTGACTTGTACCGTGCATCTGCACCCAGTCTAAACAAAGCCTGTCAACAAACACAAACATATTCATCACATGAAGAGAGGCTGACAGCCGTCTGTCAAACCATCAGGCTTTGGTCGTCACCTGTGATTGGCCTGCCACAAGATTTAATAGAATTCCTAGTTTTCTTGACATTAGGAGAATTGCAATTTGAAAACCTCCATGAGATGGATGGAAAACTGTTCAAAATTGGAGCCAGCTGATGGCTAGTGTTTGGACAATCAAACAGGAGCCAGACAACACTGACACTATTAAAGAAAAGGAAAAAAAACATGTCAAATCCTAAACTTGAAGAGGACAAATCATTTTTCCTTTTCCTGAGGTTGCCCAGCCTCCTATCCTCCCCTGAGAATGACGTCTGACTCACACATAATCCCAGACACGAGCAAAAAGGTTTCAGGAATAAACATTTAAACTACTTGAGCTATGATTGATTTATCTTCCTGAATACTTGAGCAGTCTAAAAAAATGGTCCTACCAGCAGTGACTGAAGTGGCGTGTACTAAGAGACACATTTAAGCATATCAATTTCATTGCATGCTCCAGCTGCTGTGTGAGTTGTTGTGAGCTGTTTATGGGCCCCCAAGGGAAGGCAGGGGAGAGGCCTCTGTATCAAAACAATTCCACAGCTAGCAGGAGGTGTGACATAAACAACAAGGTTCTTACCCTTCCCCTGCGAGTCCTGCTGACAGCCGACAAACCCTCACTCCTCCAGCACACACACATGCACGCACTCTTGACATGTGCATGTGCACGCACAGTCATACATGTAAAAACGTAGCCCTTGCAATCTCACCTCTCCCCCTGCTCCCTACTGATTACCTCCCAGAGAGAAGGAGGGGGCATGAAAAATGAATGGCTGCCGTATAGAAGTGGTAGGTTGCGTAAGAAGAGGAAAGCTATTGGTGTGGAAAATCAATTTCGCCAAGTCGCAGACATATAGCTTCTATTGGGTAAAATAGCCCACATTAGCCTGTCTTCTCATGCAAAGCTGACCGTGGAGGTAAGGGAGAAGGATGGAGGGATACAGGGGTGTAAGGAGGATGGATGGAATTTGCAACTGGGAAGTGGAGGGAAGAAGAATTGGGAGAAAAGAGCCGGGGGGGGGTTGTTAAGGGACTGCAATGGAGAGAGAGAGAAAATAATTCATGTCATGTATGCAGTATGCGTCAAACTCCTCACCCGAATGTGTAAAATAACCGCAATAGCTATACTTGTTAGCCGCCACTTGAGCTGAATCCACAGCAGCTCCGTCGCATACTGTAGAGATCATTTGTGTCCCCTATGGACCAAACTTATCTGCTGACTCTCGTTCCTCCCTGCAGTTCACCAGGGGAGAAATTAGCACAACCCCCTATGGACTACGGTCGTCCCCCAAATATATCACCTACTGGTTTTGACACATGCAGACTAAGTCCACTGTCCTTCACTACCAACCTGGAATCTCCAGGCCCTTGAGTTGCTTCACAGGGACCATGTTGAGTACAGAGCTGGGATGATCTCTGGGATGAGCTGGAGGCCCAGGCTCTGCGCTGTGCTCGTCCTCTCCAGGGTACAATTATCCATTATGTGCAGAGCTCAGTGCGGGGATATCTTTTTATGTTAGTCTCTGCGGGCATTGAGAGATGTGGTTGATCTCTTAGTGCCCAGTCTTATCTATAACAAAGCCGCTTGACACGTAGAGATACATCAAAGTTTGGCAACACGGGGAGAGATGAATGTAGAGCCTGGCTCAGGGTCCAAAATGTGTGGTGTTTGCTGGACCATTTGTTCCAAGACGACTCAGGTGATATGATTAACTTCTCACCATTGAAAATTAAACAATGCTTTTGAGAGGAAATTAACTGAAGTGCTGTTGAAGGAGTTCCATGCATTATGTAACAGCACACAACTCATGATCTGCCACATAAATAATAAGCTGTGTACCATCATCTTTGGCCTGTTCCGCAGTCGTCGAGCTAGATGAGTAAAATCCTTCATCAGTGATGAAACGATGAATAAATCCTCGCAATAAAGTAGCGCACTTTGGAGAATATGTCATGCAAAAAAAAAAAACCTGCTAATAATTTGGCATAATGATATCTGGAATCATACAAACCTGATATTCACACCTTTTGCAGTAATGGGAGTATTGTCACAGCTTTCAACGTCCACTGAGAGTCCTAATGACGACAAGGCTGATAAAACTTCAGCAAAGAATTAAATTGGGTGTCAAACTGTGATGCTACACAATTATATTTTCCCTTGCCAGACTTTAATAAGGTAAACTGAAAGGAAGAGTACTGACTCCAATGGGGACTCTTGTTTTCATCCACTAACGCAGCTTTTTCCAACCTGTCTGAAATATGTGGTCCCTAACAAATTGAAAGTGAACATGAAAGTCTTCATTTAATCTGCCCCCTTACTTTAATTCTGCTGTTTGTTGCATTAAATATACCAGATATGAATAACCAGATACTATGACAAAAGGATTTCTATTTTTCTCATTACAAAAAAGGGTCCAACACACATAATATGTCACAAAAGGAGATAAAGAGATAATACTAGAATGTTATTTAAACTGAGAAGGTGAGAGGAGTAAGTAACCACAGGCAACACAACAACCACGTTATGTGCAGAAACTCACACACATCTACTTTCCTTCATAAAGAGAAATGAATCAAAAGAGTCAAAGATATCAGCTATCAGGAAATGCCATTTCAATTTAAAGGTAAAATAACATTCCACCTCGTCTAGAATAACTATAGCTGAAAATGAACATTTCTAAAACCTCAGAATATGTTTCACCTGCCGTATTATTTCTTGACAAAAAGATGAACACCAAGGCTTCACGACAGCCAATCATCTGATGCAATACCTCAGGAAATATATGCTTCTGCTTTTAGCCATTTGCAACGCCCTAACTGAAGTTGTACTTGGAAGTTTGAGCTGAGAATAAAAGATGGAATAAAAGATCTATGCCCATGTTCTTTGTGATATTCAGAGCACAGGATCTGACTTCACGTCTCTGACTGGGGCCTCATTTGGCAATAATGACTGCTCTTAGATGTAAAAAGTGTTCCTATAAAAGATAAGTGTGATCCTATGAGAGTTCATTTATTACCTATGTGCATTTTTGAAAGCAGCACCTTGAGATTCTTTTGGTGTAGCTGTCTCTCCTTCAGCATGGCCACCTGTAACCATACTCTGCTAAAATAATTGGGAAAGCACGATATTAGTGGTCCAAATTGCAACTTGTTTACAACATCAAGCAATAAGATGGCACTAAGGAAACAACACGAACAATTAATGTCGTTAGTTTAAATTTCACCTACATGAACAATTGGTAATCGTTTGCAAAGTGCAACTGTTGTCGCCTTTGGAGAAAAATGGGCCTTGGAAATACTCTGTGAAAGGCTTCTTATAAATCAAAATGATATGTACATACTGACACATTCATTTGTGTGCAGACAACTATTACCTCATTTAATGCACAGTTTGTGTGTTTAATGTTATTTGATGCTCACTGTCACTGATTTTGCTGTTGCATGAATTACTTCACAAAAACGAATGTCTAATGTCTAAACAAATGTTGATTGTTATGACCTCAACATTATTCGTCACTCATGCTCTTACATTTTAGGCCAATTTTGTCAAGTCACCTCACCTGTCCAGAATATCGCAGAATCTGAATAACTGAAAACATCTTCAGCAGTAAATTTTAAATGTAATTCAGGCTGGTTTTACCACTATATCTCCTGCCACTCTAGTGTTGAGTAAATGACATCATTTCAGTTCTTGACATACAACATGTTACTCTATTGGTGGACTTCATCAAATAATTTGATACTGGCTCTTCAATTTGCCTTGATGACTCAGCTGTTTCACTCTACCTTAAAAGTTCCTGACTGACTTCCTAAAGATAAAAAGGATCCTCAGGCTGTTGTACTGGAACCTCTGTCCACCTTAATATCAGTTGTATTTGCTATTTTGTAAGACATCATAAATTGATCTTTTAAGTGGCTTAGACTACCTTGTGTAAAGTAGTTTCCTATCAATACTTGGCGAAATCCAGTCTTCCAGCAGGTTTTCAGGTCCAAAAACAGGCTGTAATTGATCTTAAACTGATATTAAATGAAATGTAATACATGCTCTGTGTCTGCTGTTTCCATTACATATGATTTGGGTGACTCCCAGATTGGACAGGTGTCATCCTGCAGTGCATCCACCTACTGTATGACTGAAGTAAACTGAGAGCTAAAACGTTTCTTTCATTCAATCAGGCAGCATTGATTTCAGTTGTATTTGACTATGGTAATATTTATAGGCAAGCTTACAGCATCTATTCTTCAGTCATTAGATGTTTTATATCACAGGGCTCTTCGATTTATAACAGCTTAAGAACTCATCACCGCGACTTACAGTAAACAGGAGAAAACACACTGCTTCACTAGGTTTTAAGATTGGCTTGTTTTGCCGGTTCCCAATTTCAAATCTCAGCTTGGGAAAACTTCCACTCAGATGGAAAAGACTGCAGTAGGATCTGAAATTGGATCACTTAATTTCATAGACTGATTGCGAAGTATTAATCGAATCCTCCATCTACTGTATTATATATACCTGCAATTTTCTCTCCTTTCTTCCCGCTAGTTCATTGCCAAACAACATAATGAAGACATACAAGTATAATATCTAAGAGGAAAATACATTATATAATATTGAATGTGAATCAGTTGTGCAGGTGACACTGAGGTCTACATTGCTGCATCCTGAACACTAACATACACTGAAGGAGTCGAAAACCAACCAAGACAGCGATGTGAAATTTCTATTTCTATTTGTGACAGATAAAAAGTCCACCTCTTGTCCTTGTAGTAAGTGGCCAATAATGGCAGCACTATGTGTTAGTCATCTCAGTAAAATAATGCTTAAAAGTCCTGGCAACAAACAAAATACTCCAATATGTAGTGACCTCAACAGGTCCTTACTCAATGATCAAGTGCTTTTTTGAGGCATAAATGAGCACTGTCCTTTTATAACTTAAGAAATCATTAAATAAAAAAGGGCTCCTCTTGTCAGCAAGCAAAACCATTGAAACATTGCTCCTATTTTCATCCACACTAATAACACCACCTCAGAATAATAATAAATAATGTTCAGCCAGAATTTCCAGTCATGAGCCCTGTGAATGACATGCACACTGACCTGGGACAGCAGGTCAGTCACTGTCAGATTGAGATAAAGACTGAAGTATCTTCTGCATAGATTAGTCCTTGGCCATTGTGTGTTAGCCCACAGCAGCAGTCAGAAGAAACAGTATGCTGAACAGCTACAGTTTTGACTGGGTGTAATAAGCTGTAAATGGCTACAGGTTAATGGACTCAGTCAGCCTCTCATGGAAAATTTCCTGTGATGATTTCTACATTAGTCTGACATAATATAAACTCTCAGGTAAGTTGTGCTGAGTTTGTATCTTGTCATGATAACTGCATGGTGTCAAAGAGATTTAAGCTCAAATGACATCCCACTCAGCCCAAAACCCATTTCAGTAAAATGATTATAAGCTTGCCAGAATACATATGATGGGATATTATAGGAAAGAATTGCTTCCTATATTTGAATTATATTATATTTCTGTAAAAAGACTTATAAACACTAGATCAATTACAATCGGTGAAGGCAAAGAACTTTCTAAAGCATTTGGTTCCATAGCAGTGGTTGGCACTGACTTTAAGGACCCATTTGATGGTCGTCTGGGATTTTATGCCAAGTCATTATCACACAACCATCACTTCGCTTCTCTTTTCACATTCTTATATTCCTGTATATAACTATAGTCTCCATCTTTATATTGCCCTATAAATTGTCTATGGAGCTGTGTGACAGACTAGGGAGCACGCCATAACCCTCTCTATTTTTGGGCTAAATAAGACCATGGTGAAAATTCATAAAGAAAATGACCAAACTGTCACAGAACATAAAAATATCATTTTCCGAAGCTTTAAATAATGCACATATTAAAACCTTGGTCCTGTACTCTGGGCAATTTTCTCTCTGGGGTGAACATTTGGATGCTGTTGGGAAATCAAGCCCATCTGAGTTTATGATAGGACCACGTGTTTCTTACCTTGCCAATGTTCCTGGGGAAGGGGGCTCTCTGGTTCTCAGTTACGACCATAGGAGGGACCAGCAGGGATCTCTTTGATCTGTATGGCAGCGTCTGGCCAAGACCCAGGATATCCTAAAACACAAAGAAGTGAAACCATATTGTTAAACTTTGAAATAACAATCCTTAACATTTTATCTCTTGCCAAGTCACATTGTAGAGCTCCCCGTCCCCCCGTGTGGAGACACCCCTTATAATTCTTACACCAACCCTGGCTTCTTAGTAATTACTCTAAACCTCACCGACGACACATAAACACTCACAGCAACCAGTCAAGTATGCATTTTGAACTCTTGGAGTGATTCCCAATATTGCAGAGTGGTATGTGCTACATGACAAGGAATGCAAAGAGACTGAGCGCCAGCATCTGGCAGGCAGCACCATATGCTTTACACATTTGGAGAGGAGAGGAGATTCTCTGGGCAAACATGAAATAACTGTTCTTCTGCTTTCACTGCAATTTCATCTAAATTCTTTAATTGTTTATTCAGCTCGTATGCTGAAGAAGGACAGTTGAAGAGAAGTCGAAAAAACAAAGATTTACAGCAAGAGCAACAAAGACAAAAACAGATGGTAAAAATGAAGAAATGAGATTTGACAAGGTTTTGATGAAGCAATTGCGTTGTTCATGCACAAGGAGCCAATCTAAAATGTTATTTTTGCTCTTGAGAACACAATAGCATAATCTAATTTCATCTTCCACCCTCCTGCCGTTGTAAACAAAGACATGGTTACTGTGTAATATAGTGAGAGATTTCTCCCCCTCTTCTTCACTTTGAGCTCACTGATACCGTTGGGGCCCCTCTGTTTGGATGATGACGAAAATAATGTCTGTCACTGACAATATGAACAGGAAGATCGGATCCTGGCTGCTAACATGGAGGTGATGACCTGCAGGGGAGAAAAGTCTGCTGACTGTCTGCACACCTGGACATGAGCCGAGAAGAGACAACACACACAAACACACACACACACACACACAAATGCTCTGCCATACCCAAACAAATATATCCACTAAATATGCATATGCTTTATTAGACAAATGTATTATAACTAAAATAGAAATAAAAAATTATATTGGACATGTACTGTATACACATCTGTGTGATAAGGTGATAAGCTTTTAGTGCTGAAAGGTCCAAACTATTTACTGTACAGCTTCCAAAGCAGTGCAGCACTGTTCAGTGATACATCCCGATCTCCCAAAACAATCATAACTCGGGTCAGAGGGAAAGCCATTACCTGCATAGAGAGCTAATCTGGCACCTGTTTCCCCCTAGTGGGGGTGGTATGCTGTCTCGAATAATAACCAATTCTATCTTGAGTGTCAACCTTGGATGAAATTTGGATGGACGGTTAAAGTTGTTTAGAATATAATGTCATTTCCAACATGTCATATTTTCAACTTGAGTCCGAAGGAGGGGTTATTCCCCCAGATAGGGAAATCTGCCGAGGTTGTACCTCTTCCGAAAAACAAACGAGAGAGTTGCTCAGCTGCCAATAGCAGACAGATTAGTATTCTTCCAATGTTGAGCAAGCTAATGGAAGAAGTTGTTCCTGAACAGATACTACACTATTTTTCACTTAATGAATTAAACTCCAGCATGCATATGAGGCACATCACTCCACACTGACAGAGATGACCGACAAATGGTTATCTTATATTGATTAAAATGAAAATGATGGCTGGAACTGTTGACTTTAGAGAACAGACTTGTTTTGAATGTAGCAAAAACAAAAAATATTATGTTCAGGGCCAGACATGCCACTAATGATGATAATCAGCTGTGCCTATCACTCAAAGGCTTGGATATTGACAAGGTTCAAGAGGCAAATTTGCTTGGTGTTGCAGCTATCATGGGAGAAACATTTTGAAAATATTGTTGAGGAATGGGTAGAGGAATATCATGCATTAGAAGATGCTCCTCTTCTCTCACCCCTGCCTCAAGAGAGTGACACAGGCACGAGTCTTATCTCACCTTGATTACTGCTCAGCTGTCTGCCTAAGCTCCAAATAGCTCAGAATAAAGCTGCAAGGCTCACACTGCCCTGTCCGTTAGGTGTGCGGCAGAGTGCAGAGAGAGCGCCTGCCAGTCTCTCATGGCTCAGACTAAAGGAGAGATTGGCATGCAATCAAATTAGTTTCTTTAGGAATGTCTGTTATAATAAACATCCAAATTGTCTGTACTCACAAATAAATTATGTGAGAGACCAACGTAGTCAATATAGGGTCAATAGGGGTGTGCAAGATGCTACCATCTCCTTACTTAATCTACTCCATAACCACCTGGGAGTTAGCAGGAACCACGCTAGGCTGCTTTTTGTTGAGCTTTTAATACTATTCAGTCACATATGCTAGTTGAGAAACTAGTCAGCGATTTTAGAATAGACTCAAGCTTTGTAGGCTGGGTTTTTGACTTCCTCACTTACAGAGAGTATGGGTGAATGGGAAAGTGAGCTAACATCACCCACAGGCTCGCCTCATCTAACTCACGAAAATGGACACACATCTTGTGTTGTGTCTTGGTTTGCTGAACTAGCAACCAAAACTGACATCTTACTGACATCCACCAGGGAAAGTGCATTTCTAACTTCAGTTTGCAGGCTAGTTAGCTCATTAAAGCTTAGCTGAGCTTAAGCATGTACATGCAAATGTCATTTCAGTCTGTTCACATGGTGATGTTGTCCTTACCTTACCATTACCACCAGTGGTAACAACACAGTTTTTCTTCCATGGCTTGTAAGCAACAGTTTTCAGTGATTGAGTTTGTTTACTTTGTCTCTCTTTTCCCTGCCAGGACTCAGCCCACCAGCTGCTGTCAATCAAACACAGACACCGACACGCCCCTCCAGAGGCTGACACTGTTGTTGACAGCAAAAAGGGATGACTGATTTCAGTTGGACTTGAACCTTCTTAACACTAATCTGATCTGCCCCATGCAACCACAAGTCCGTTGTTCACACGAAGGTAGTCACTGCTTAAATGCTGAGCAAAATGACAGAGAAAGAAACAACACAGCAACGAGCCCAGTCGTTGAGCCCCGGTTAAAATGACAGCACAGTTTCAATATGAAAGGGAAAATACCGACCTGAGGTTTTTGTGGTTTCATTTGCAATGCAAATAGTCTCTTTTGTCCTTCATCTTTTGTAGCCTACTTTACAACACTTTATTGACAGTGTGCACTGCACACAGATGTGGCTGTGTGAGTGTGTGGATGTGTGTGCGTGCAGGGGGCTGTTTGCATGTTTACTGCTCACACTGCTGTTCTTGGCTGACAGGGACTCTGGCACCACTCTCACCCCTGTCAGAATGACGGAAAGAGAGCAGGTGAGAGGGAAAAAACTGAGCCATTTGTTTACAGCACAGTGTCGACACTGAGACAGAGAGGGCAATGCCAAACACTCACACCACTAGCCGCCTCGCCCCTCCACCCCTCCCAGCTACAAAGGTCAGAGAGAACACAATGAAACAGTAATCATAAACACAACCGGACCAGAACAACAAAGACACACTGAACAGTCTCTGAAATGGCCACTCTTATCAAACCCAGTGGGGGATGACCTTCTAAAATTTCAAAGACAGAAATCTAAAACTGGACCTGAAGCGGTTAAACAGAACACCCGGCAAAAAATGTGAGAGATTACATGACCTATTTTGTGTCTAAAGAGCGCAGTCAGTGGTGTGTGTTGACTGCTTCACAAGCAAGTTGATGGACTTTTAAGCGCTGTCTGTATAAATCCGGCCTGAGTCTGAGCGCATCAATCCCATCATGCACAGGTCTCAGCTGTATGATATTTGTGAAGGAGTGGGGAGGCAAACAGGCACCATGAGGTAATTTTAGTGGCTGGTTGAGGGGACTGGTGACTCAGACTGGGGTTAGGGCTAAGATAGATCATGCTGTCAAATCCATGTCTTCACTGAGCTGAGATACAGTGGATATGGAAAGGGAGTGATGGAGCTTTAAAGCCTATCAATGTTCTGCAGGTGGATCAGGACGGCGAGACGCACTGACAAACGTGTGCAGCTGGACACAGGCGTTTGTCCTGCTCGTTGAGGATGACTCACCACAGGGTCTTCTGGAAAAGATAACTTGCAGCCCTACTTTCTTCCCTCTCACCTTTTTACCTGCCACCCTCGTTCTTTTCTCTCACTTAGTGAGCTTCACAGCTTTTCTTCAGACTTTCCTCTCTTCTCTCTAACAGTCTGCACGTGTGATAAATAGTGTTCATACAGCTCGGTGACACCGTAAGAGAAGGAAGCCATGAATCTTTAATGTGTCCTGTTCATAAATTACTGCCGCACCATCAACCCTGATCCGGCCTTAATACATTTGCTTCTGTCTCCCAAATGATCATTAGGGCATGTCAGACAACAAGAAAAAAAGGTTTTGAATATATTTGGTCAGTCAGAGGTAACAAAGAGGAGGGCATATACATGTCCATATATTTACATGCATATGTATTGTACTACAGTGTGTGTGTGCTTGTGTGCGTGTCCCTTTGTGTGTGAGGGAGGGAAAGATGGAGCCTTTGTCATTGTCATCTGAGCGCAGAGTTACTGTGGCACTAAAGTCACGTCCTTGTCCATTCTGCCATTTTCAGTCTCAATGCTATATTGAGAAGTGCCATTACTCATTTCTGACAATGTGTTGGAGACCTGCTGAGAAAAGGATAATATCAAGGCCAGCATCGGCTGGTGGTGACAGGGATGTACAGCTATGTATGTCAGTGTGGAATAAACTCTTGGATATGCAGCCAGGTCAGGCAATCAGTCAGTTCTCCAAATACACATTAGAGTTCACTTAAGTTAGCGTCAGCAGTATGCATACGCACAAAACAATGAATATACACACTCGCCACAACACGTCCCTCAATGTGGGTGTTGACGGCACAATGTTTCACATTTTGTTAAAGCATAATCAGCAAAGCATAAACACTTTTCATCTTAGTCAAGCGGAATATAGCGAGACGCTGATTAGCTGAATTAATTAATTCTGTGCCAAAGTGATTAAATGTGTGTGTACAATCTCACCTGCAGATAGCGGTGTAGGGTGTGCACTGACAATAATCCAGACAACTGTTTCAAAACAGGCTCATCATAACATGAAGCCATTCAAAACTAGGTATAAATTTAACATAACTGCCCAAACATTGTGCAAAATGAATGTTTAGGCCTATAAATTGTCTTCATATTACATGGTTCATGTGTTAGAGCACATTGCAGTACTGTATGCAATGTTATGCAAATCATATGTCATGTTCAAATGCAACTATTAAAACCATCAGTGTTCTTATGGGAAAAATGCACATCTCGAGTACGTCAAACTGTCAGTTTGTGTGAAAAAAAAAGTCTCGTTTGAATCTTGACCCCATAGTTTGAGTTTGTCAGCCCCTAGCATTGTAGAGGGGCATTAATCTGTATTTATAAACTATTTTTCGCCCCACAGGAATATTATTAGCTGTTTTGATTACCAAGAAACTTTTCCCGTTTCTTCTACTTGAAACCCATTTCTAAAATAATGTCTTTGTTATCCTCCGCCGACCTGAAAAAGTCATCCATGTGATGATCCATGTTTCCCTTGACTTCCGTCACAGTCAGACTTTTCTCTCATCTGCAGCTGGTACAGCACCCACAAGGGAGGCTTTAACTAAATCTAAGAGACCTGAGCATAATTTTCATACTCTAATTTTAGCTTCTCTACTTCAGCTGTCACCTAATTTTAGAATTTGTTCCAAAGTTTTAACAAAACGACTTATATCCCTGACCTTTAAGACTCCTATGAGCCTGATTGGAGCCGGACCACCCACAGAAGGACACTATTCCCTGATTTTAGTGTTTCACCTGATGTGAGGCAAAGCATTTTTACAATTAGCACAGCTTTTGGAAATTATGCACATCAATATTTTGAAGGTGAAGGTTTGTTTTGCTGCTCTTGTAAATGAACATGACGTTAAGCCTTTAGGTTTCCTCTCCGGTACTCAGTCCCCCGCAAAAAAGCTAACAAAAAATGTGTAAGTCAGCAGATATATTAAACCGTTTCAGCAAAAGATGGAGGGCTAGGAGGAACCAGTGTAAAGAAAGACAGACAATACACAAAGGCAGAGGCAGAATTAACAAATGACAGCTACAGAACGAGCTAAGGAGATATAGAGTGAGTGGGATGGAGACAGACAGACCAAGATTATTTGTGTTGTGTTGTATAATGTGAGATGTTGTGCTGTGGTTGCAAGATGTCACATCTTAGTCATCCCCAGAAAGCCGTACTGAACATTGAAAGCTTGGTTCGAGAATCTATTTGCCGTTGCAGGGTGAGGATTTTGCTCTGGATGCAATATTACATTTCATTCAATGTGCTAAAATGGATGAAACATAACAAAAGCAAAATAAATAGGCTTTTGGACTATTTTGGATTATTTTGCCTCTTATCACTTGTTACATTTGTATGCCCCCCCGAAGGTAAGAAAATGTTCTGTATAACTGTTGTTCTGACATAACATAACCAAAACAACACCGAATAATACACACAAAAAAGTCCATATCTTGCAGCATGCCTTTGTTAAATTGAAATGCATTCATCCATTAATTCACATATTGATCGGTTGCAAAAAAAAAAACTGGAGGGAATAAATTACTCTTTGAATTCAGAGTTTTGCTCATAATAGGAATCATTCATCAGCCGCCTCTCTCCCTCTGGGCATGTGTTACAGCAAACTAACAGCTCGCGCCGAGGAATTAAAAACTGATTCTCTCCACCTTCGCTCACAGCACTTATCAATTATCACCAGCCAATATTTTCTGCCACGATACCATTAGTTATGCCAATAAATTCACCATGGGATGTTTCCGTTCTGCGTTAGAGAGGAAACAAAGGCAGGTTTGGGCAAATACAAACATCTAACTTTGACAGCCGCATAACAAAGAGATTTCATTACTGAAACACACTTTCAAAAAGAAACCTACTCTGTGGTGCATTAATTGAAAAACAGGGAAGAGGCATCAAGGCAGCTTGACTACCATGAGGACTATCTCACAGTGGAGATTTAAAGCTCAGCATCCCAGTGCAGTCAGTGTTGTCGGCAGAGTCATTGCACAAGTCAAACCCCTGGCTTATTGAAACAAGCTTTAAAATATGCTATGAGTTAGTTACAGATTCTTTAGAAGCTGCTGCTGCTCTGAACTCGTGTTTGATGGGCCACTTGAGAGAGGGCAGAAGCCCAGGGTGGGGGTGATTTGGGGGGACGGCAGGTTGTGGACAGAGAAAGGGGACAATAGATTTTCTGGTGATATGAGTCCCAGAGCTTGAGGAGCTTCAGCAGATTAATTGATAGTGAAATAATGAGAGCTTTTAACCACCGTGCCTCATCAGAGGACTCTCCCTCTCTCAAATCCTTCGATGAGCTTTCGTATGTCTTCCTCTCTGCCCAGCTCCAACGATCTTTTTCCATCGTTGTTTCTGCAACGCTCTGTAATTAACAGTTCAGCGAATCCACTTAAACAGAGACGTTAAAGCACTGATGGCATCTTACAGCAGGAATTCAAAGGAAGACAAAAAGTAAAAGGTAAAATGGTGAAATCTGTTGTGATAATTTGCTGTATGTTCCAACTAATAATGTTTTTTGTTGCCCTAGAGAAACATGTTGTACCACCTCTTGAAGGACAATTCCTGTAAAATACTGGGTCTAATAACATGGAGTCTTGTTTACAATCTGTCTGGTCTTATAACCACTCGGCTTTTGCTCAGCCACTCTCTGTCATCTGTTCCCAGATCATAACCCATAGAAATGAAGGCTAAAACTACAAAAAACCTGAACACTTGATAGTTGATTGAATATAAACCCCGTAACAAGACCAAGAGTGTACAGCCACAAAATTTAATGGAAAAATAATAGTTGTCCAGATATTTCAGTGTGAACAAAGTGGTGGACCAACCAAGAGCCATGCCTCTCGCATGGCTACTAAAATAAATGCACTACAAAATGAAATGCCATGTGAAAGCAATCCACTGTCAAAAATGTCTCATGGAAAGCAAGCACTCGCATACTCACTCACACAGAGGACAGACCATACGGTCACATTAGTCGCTAGAAACTTCATTTCCCACATTAAACTTGCCAAAAGACTAATTCACTTATATCCTCAATGACTTGCCAAGTTAACACCCACGGACTAGCAAACCAGATAAACTATGGTGAGAGGCACAAACAAATGAGAGCCACATCATGGCGAAAGGGATGGAGACACTCATTAAGAAGGAGGCTGGAGGAATGTAGCAGCAGGACACTAAGCACTGCAGCAGGAAGACAGATGATCTACGAGAGAATGAGGGGAACACCAACTGTACCTGCAGTCCCTGGAAACTTTTCCTAATCAACTTAGTATACTTGGCCTAAACAGAGGGGGGGGGGGGGTGTTAACGTTTATGGAGGATATGAATGAGGGAAAATGGTGTTTATTCAGGTGCAGGAGTTTTTTAAGGCAGTCCATTTGCTGGCTACAGAAACACATTTCTGTAGATTACACAAACAAAAGGACACATTTGTAGAGAAACAAAGCTCAGTGTTGGGGTGCAGGCTTACTGGCCAAATTCTCATATAATTGGAACTGGCCAGTGTAATTCTTCATACACCAAACCCTGGTGCAAAAACACTGCAGCTGTTTATGTTGCCCTGTAGAAAAGTGATTCCTTTCATCTTCTCCTCCATGTGAACTCATGCATGAATGATGATTCAAAACATGAGAAAAGAGACATGCATGCACGTTTGGGTCTTCAGCCAAGTTTAAGTGGTTCCGATGTATTCGTATAAAGGGAGCAAAGCGGAAATTGCGCCAGACTGACTCAGAGCATGTGTGAAGCATATGCGAAACCCACAGTGGACCCATTTATGAGTCCTTCACTTCCGCTTGGACATTGCAAAGTGTTTAGCACCAACATTTTTAAGTGTCAGTAATCTGGATCAATAATCTGGACTGACTGTCGTCAAACATTCAATCCAGCGGCCTGTGCACAGACTTAGTGCTGGGCTCAGTTGTTGTTGCCATCTGCAACAGTGCTGGGAACTGACACATCTCTGGTGATGGCAACGATATGCTCATAGGTTTGGCAGAGCGCAGCAGCAGCTGTTCTCCTGGCCTCCTCCAGCGGCTGTTCCTCTTTAGTAAATGCAAACCCCTTCTTTTAACTTCTTATATGGTTCTCTTGGTGGATGTAACATCAATCACCTTCTCTGTGTTCTTACTCCATATCATCATCTTTTACTGAGGCTGTACTGCCTGCCTGTTTTAAAATAGAAGGCTATTTTTCTTTAATGACACATATTACTAGTATTACTTCAAGATCTGCATCACTTAAGTTATTCTTCACTTTCTTTAAATGTCCATTTGGCATCAAAGATTGTGGATGTGGGTGTTTCCTAACTCCCTAATATGGCTTCTCTGAGGTGGTGCAATTATGTTAATTGATGATAATTAAGGTCGCATGAGCGTGCCTCACACTCATGAGTGATTAGAATTCATCAACATATGCATGAATATGACTGACAACAGATGCCTCTGAACATTTGATGAATTTGTTTTTTAATGTTTTTAACTCGCAATTGCGATCACTAATGTGTGAATGTTTTGTGAATGACACCCAGTGCCTATGTTTACAACTCCAAGCAAGCTTTCCTCGCTGAACTCTCAGACATCTCCTCATTTGAGGGAGTAGCTTGACAGTTTGGGAAATAAACATATTCGTTTTCTTAGATGAGAAGACTGATACCACTCTCATATCTGTACAGGAAATTTGCAGTGAGTTTTTCACCAATATGGGACTGGATGTGGGCAGAGGTGGAAGTAACAAATTACATTTAACGTAATGAAGTCGTTTTTTGTGTACTTGTACTTTTTTGAGTCATTTTAAAAATCAGTACTTTTACTTGTGCTTAAGTATTTTTTTATCTAAAGTATGGTACTTTGCTGCATTTCAAGTCGCATCCATTACAGAATTAAAAACAAAAGTCACATGAAAAAGTCGTAATAAACTGTGAGAATGGAGCAGAAAACGATGTCAAATCAGCAGCTGCAGCAGAGAAGAAGCTGGGCTCCATGTCCAGAGAGTGCACTCAGCTCACACTCTGGAAAAGGTACATGCTGAATGTGTACGTTCACTGGTCGAGTGTCAGGGGGTGTGCGTGGTACAGTTGGACCCGGGCTGGGGCTTGAGGTTTGTTAACTGTACCTCGGCAAAGGTTAAAAATAAAGATTAGATCTATCTTAATTAATCACTGATTAAATGCGAGTCCGCTAAGTGAACGAAATCAAACACACACCCTTGATGTTGACCGACAGGTGGATGCTGGGTCTGGCTAAACGCTAACATGGTGGATCCTCCAGCTGTGACTTCTACATTCAGTGAGGAACTTTGACCTTCAGTGAGGAGTGTGAGGGCTTTTTGAGTTCTAAAGACTGGAGGGTAATCCTCATTACTAAAGTGATAAACAAGGATAACAGCCCAAATAATAACTGCAATAGGAAAAGCAACTAACTCTCAGGAATTAACTGTTTTGCACAATCTCTCATCAAAAATACTGGGAGTGTAACATACTGCCCCTGGCCGAGAAATAGTCCAGCACGTAAACACTGCAACACTGCAATGTGTTGTGTTTACACTTTATTTATGTATGGATTAAACAAACGAGATATAAAGTGTAAATTAGTGAGTTTTAGAGGTGCCTGTAGGCAGATTTTGTTACCTTTGGCCAGAGCCAGCCCACCTGTTTCCCTCGATTCCCATTCTTTGTGCTTAGCTAATCTGCTGCTAGCTGTAGCTTCCTGTTTGACCTTGTCAACCTTGTCATCCAAATCTTAGCAAGGAAGAAAATAAATGAATTCCCCAAAATATCAACGAAAAACACAACTCATAAATCCTCTTATTCACCCGGGGGCATTGTTATTTAATCACTGCTACATTATGTCCAGTTATACTACATTACAGTAACCTTTTCAATCTTTAATGAAGCATAACCTTTTCAATCTTGAAGAAGTGTAAAAAGAAGCTGATGAAAAAAAAAACCCACACACACACTCCAGCAGCAATTTCCACTAACCCTGAGAGTGTGCGGCGACTGAACCGGCAGTCCAGTGACTTCCACCTGTGCCAGGTCATCTGCGTGTGCACTGAGCCCGTGGATGATCAGGACTGGCCTGCTGTGCAGGACATCTCGCTGAGGAACCAGATTCAGATCCCCGTCCACGTGGAAGCTGGCGTCCGACACCTCGAACTTCACGTCCTTGTTCCCGGCGCAGTCGTCAAACTTGACTGGAAGAAACACACAGAGTGGGTGGATATTATGCCTTCACTCAAAACAAATTGCAAACAACAGAAATATCAAGAAAAATCAGCCACAGTCACTGAGGTATACACTGCACAGCGAAGAAAAGAACTTGAGGGGTTGCCATACGATCCACAAAAACATGTAATTCTCAGATATGAACAGATGCCCTGAAGATAAACAGATACCCTGAAGAAAGAGTAGGAGGTTCTGAAAGGCTCTGTCAGCTAGGCTACAATAAAGGTCCGTGATCTCTATTCAGAGAAGCCTGCTGTAATATTTATGGCCCATTGCATTACGCATTGTAGACTCATTCACTTGTCTGGCTTGCTTTGACAGGACTGAATTTACTACAGAGAATGCAGCGACGCCCAGTTGCCGGACTGGATGAGAAAAGAATGATTTAAGGTGCGGGAGAAGAAAAGTGTCACCTTTGAGTTACCTGCATGTGACGCGTGCACATGTGAGCTTGTCTTGCCTGACTGAGGGAGATACCGGCAAAGACTCTACCAGGCTTTATCCCTTCTGATCATGTTCATCCGCTCTTTATCTCTCTCACACACTCCCCTGGGTGTCTCGACATGATCCCCATGTCCTCCCCCACCCTCAGCCCTGACAATCCTCCCCTCCCTCATCCTTCGCCTCCTCTTTAACTTGGCCTCCCGTGATGCTCCCTACTGTGGATCGTGGAGGGGAGGGGTGCCGGAGGAAGTCAGCATAGCGTGGATGTGTACACGTGCTGTTGATTAGTAGGAGGAATCACATGGTACTGTACAACTCTCAGCGTGGGTCTGAAAATGCAGGGAAATTTCAAGCCACAGAAAAGTGTCTGCCACAGACATATGGTGGCTTATATAATTCATTATTTCTTTTTCAGTTCTGTTTGAGATCAGGAATTGCCTGCAATTGGAAACACGACGTACAGGATATTCCATATGTCTATCCTTCGTAATGCAGCCACATGTTTCTGGACTGACATGGCGTCTGTTACAAAGTCAGTAAAAACAAGGAAAAATCTATATGAGAAAGATTATGTTTCTCCACTCCTCTGCGACAAGGACAGGGCTGTCAAGACAATATCCTACAAGATTCATCAATTATGGATGCAATGCTTTCAGCTTAACATAACACAGAAAACTCTGTGGTAGCTCATGGCCAGCTGACGGAAATCCTTCACAAAAGATCTGGAAAGCCTCTCATCTCTGTATTCTGTTCACATTGGGGAGTGGGAGTACATCTTTTTGAGGAAGGAATGGGTTCGGATTTGTGCCCATATTTATCAAGTTTCTCAGAGCAGCTTGTGGATCAGTGGTGACTCTCTGAAGATAAAGCACAGCTCTCATCTACAGTGCAAAGGCTGCACACTTTCTCTGCTGAACCGGCTCATTAAAAGTTGAAACCAATATACTGTAACTGTCTTGATGCAGAGTGGCTCAATCCTACCTTACAAATACAACTGTTAATCGTTGCCATACAAATTTAATTGCAATAGTACTAAACACAAACAGTTAGCATCTGATTCAGTTTGACCTACAAACAGTTTCCCTATAAAAATGAAGGATCAATAAGGTGTCAGGCAAAATTGCATTTGTAAAATATATCAATTCAGCAACATTTTTTGATTTTTTGATATCTGATTGAGCTGTAATTTTTTCTGTTTTAGTATATTGTTTTGGTGCACTACTTTTTCTTTTTCTAGTTATAAGTTATGAACCATAAGATTTTCATGAAACCAAACCCTCATAGTTAGTGTTTATGGTCGCCATTGTTTCAACAATAGCCATTCAGTGTACATTCTATAACTACCTCTCTATACAGTAGTCTTTATTGTTTCATTATTTCATCAATAATGCATCAACAAAAAAATGATTGTGGTCATTTTCTGCATTTTTTGACAGTGGATGAGTTTTAAAGGAAGCGTCTCAGGGAGAAGGAGCCGCCACAGTCGTGAGATGAAGAGCTGCAGGTTATTTGAAACAGTGTCTACCTCTTAATTTCAGGAATGATGTGTTGACTAAGAAGCACAGCCCTCGCTGCATTGAAGCCTTAATAACTGATAGTCCTGATGCATTGTTGCGAAACAACAGGGGAGAGGATGTACAATGACAACTCACTGCTGTAACTAACACATATTGTTCCACTGCTGAGAGTCCTGCAACTGTTATTGTCCGTGTTTCTCAATAAAAGGAGATGCAATGTAGCTCGTATTTACAACAACTTACTTACCACCTACTTGCCTTCATTCTTGTGTATACCTTCTCTTCCACCTTCCCCACTGTTTTACCTTGTAGAAATGGCTGCGTCTGACTTAAACTCATCAATCCGCACACATCTATCTCCCATCACTCCGGCATCAAGTGAAATAGGAAAAGTCCATGGTTAGCACTGCCCGACTATAAAATCAATAGACTGAAGTCTATCAAAGCACTCACTTGGTACACTTAACCTTTGTGACTGTTTAGTCTGGCTTCTTTTATCTCTCTCGCTGCAGACATTTTAAAAATCCTCCCTCTGGACAGAATCGTTTTCTGCCATCTGGATGAGGGTAAGAAGAGAATACCGGCGTGAAGAATAGAGGAGGAGAGAAAACAAGGAGGGAAAGGAAAAATGAAAAAGAAAATGACGGGGAAGGCTACAATGGACACTGAGGGAGAGCTACAAAGTCAACAACCTGCTCTCCAGGGAAACAAGGCTCCATCTCAATATTCAACTCTCACTTCTAAGCCAAAGCATGAAAGATGTGTTCATTTCCATTCCCATTACAAGCCTCAGATTTATTTCAATAACATGGGCGTGCTCTTTACAGCCTGCAAATTGCAGCGCCAAACAGTGTCAGTGGCATTTCAAAGGCAGCCAGAGAGTGTTTGATGGTATTCTAATGTTGTCAGGTTTTGGGGGATTTCAGAAGGGAGCATGGTGAGCTGGCGGCTTTGAAGTCAGGCAACAATGACAGAATGCAACTTACCCCGCTCACCAGCAGCACCACCACACAGCCGCTCTCTTTCTTCAGAGTGCTGGCTCAGGGCTGAAATAACTGGGCACAACATGGATTAGGGTCGCCAAAATCCCTCACTGATGACTCAAGTGGAGAAGTAGAGTTGGGGGGGGTTAAACTTCTTCCTCAAGTTTGACATTCAAGTTCCTTTCAGGCCAGAACCTCCCGTGGAGCCTGTGAGTGGCAAACGGTTCCATAAACTTGGGCATCATGTACTCTGGTTAGGCTCCACCATCTATTCCATCAGCTTTCTTGGCACCAAAAGCACCACTTTAAAGTTGTCATTTAGGCTTTCAGCAGAAACAAAACTAATGACTCAACTAATTGAATAACTGAACTTACAGAACAAACAATCAACACCCCCCTCTTTTTTTTTTTTTTTACACATTTTGTGTTTTGCAATTTGCAACTGTTAACTAGTGATGTCTCAGTCAGAGATTTAACATAAAATCCCTCCATTAGGTTGTGCTTGTCTCTGTATAGCCGACTCAAAAGAAGAGTTTTTCGATCATCATGTCAGTTACCTCCTAAGAGATCAAACAAGTTCTAACAAGACCATCAGAATAAAGAAAACAAAACATCTACACACAAAACTGCAATCTTGATTTTCAGCCTCTCAGTGATGAAGCAACGTATTTTGACATCCGACATTATCCAAGCATATTTACATTGGCTCCACTGTCTTTGTCAGCCACATAAATTGGATTTTTTTCCCCTCCTCTGTCAGGTACTAAAGTTTTCCTTTGAGGTGTTTTGAAGACAATTTTCTGTCTTGTAACTAAATGTCAAGTCTCTATGATGGGAGAGATGGGAATCAGAGGAGTAATCTCAAAGGTGGCAGCACGGGTGTGTTTGAGCTGATAGCTGCCGTGTCTAACCAGACAGAGTGTGCTCAGCCTCACGAGAAAGGCTCAGGAGAACACCATTCTCAAATAATCACCTGGCATTAGAGAGGGAGCAGCTTTTGAAAATGTATTTACACCCTGAATTGCATTTTATCCCAGAGTTCCCTATCACAGAGCATTCTGTAAGGCCCATTATTGGGATCCAGTGGGAACAAGGCTTGGGCTTTTTCAGCTGCAAAGATAACAGTTTGAAGGATTTTGCCAAGTTAGGGGGTCCAGATGGCAGAATCTTTCATCTTGGGTTTAACAGATGATTAAGACCCCCCCCCATTCTACCTTTACTGGCACTCCAACCAATCCCATCATGTCAGTGGGATTGCTAATCATCAGGTAAAGCAGTGTGTAGAATCTCAGTTGTTAGCAAACCACATGGTGTTTTTCATGTCACTCACAGCGGGGGAATTTGTTCCTCAGTTTGTCAGTGTAAGTGTGGTCTGTGCATACTAACAACCTTGATCATGCTTTGATGTATGGCACCGTCCACTGCACTGGTGACTAAAGCCAATTAAAGTACAGTTAATTTCTGATCTGAGGCAGCGTCGCAGAACAACGTGGACCGTTACACGTTTCTATCTTCTCAACACATCTAAGCTGCCTCTAATACTCTCCCTGTTCCACAATGCCATGTTGCCCCGGTGCCTGAGTGACATACAGCACAGCGAGTTATGTGCATGTCTCAGTTCTGTGTGGAGTATGTGGGTGTTTCAACATATGCATCAAAGTGCCTTTAAAGCACAAACTGTGATCCAGCTGTAAACAAAAGGCAAAACTCAACCACCAAAATCCAAAACATGTCTGGAACATGCAATCCCCCTAAATTGTTTCATTTCTTGACATATTTTTTATTTATTTCTTTTGTTTGTTTTTGATTGTATCTAGGTATGTATCTATCTATCTTTTAATAATATGAGGACTGACACTAGACAACAACCAAATCCAAATGTTTGTGGTGGGTAAAAGGGTTTTTTTATTCAGTCAACACAGCAGTTATATAGTACAAGCCAATATTTTCAATTATGGTCAGCTGAGAATAAAAATCCCCAAATAGGTTAAGTGTCAGTGTCCCTAATTTTACCCTCAGGTAAACAGTATATGTATGTAACGCTTTTATTGTTCAGACACCTTCACGTGTGTGTTTCCTTTATACTCGTACGGATTGGAGATGTGACGTCTAGCAAACCACAGTGTGGAGAAAACATAAAAGAAATCAGGAAACGGGAATCATCTCACCCAGCTGACAATAAACCACTATGTCCGTGAAACAAACGCGAAAGAATCTGGATTTATCAACGTAATATTAGGGGACAAGACGAGCAATGGTTTTAATTGGCTTGAAAAGGGATTTAGTTTCCTGCTCTGCCAGAAGAACATTTGTATGCTGAAATGTACGCCCAAACTCTGACACAACCAATCGGCTTGCTTGACATGCAGGTTCCCTCTGCGTGTGCACGTCATTATAATTTATTCTCCACCTAATGATAAAATGTTGTTATAAATGTATCTGCTCGGTCTCAAAAAGCTGACACTGAACGTAACTGCTAAATGCAGACTGACAAAATATTGCAGTTTCCTACAGTATTCGCTCTTGCAATACAACATCTGCTCGTGGGAATTAAAGCATGATGAAACTTTTTCATGGTTCTGTTTGAACTAAGGTTAGGGAAGGGTCACGATCCGGGTTAAACACTGAAAAAGTCGACAGCGACTTTGAACAAGAGACACGACATGTTTACTAACATGTAACTGAAACCACAGCCGCTCACTAGCCTTAAGCGCTTGTTGCCTAAACCTACACGTGGGACTCCGAATGCAAACCCCCACTTTGTTTGACCAACGTCAACCCCCGACCACCTCCCTGAGAATTGCATGCCACACACAACAGTAGCACTCGACAAAACATCACCAGGGAACATATTCCAGACAGCAAACACATTTCCTGACCGAGAGTAACAGCCTAAACAAAGGAGTAGTATATAAAAGTCCTTTCTAGGTGATGGCGTTGCTTCAGCCCACACCTGCTGTGCACACATGAAGCACCACTCTCACAAAGATCTGACAAAATAATGAACATTTCAGGCATTAGTAGGGTTGGCTGTATCTCTCTCTCATAAACCAAATGGACACTTGTGTCAGTCTTAGTCTGTCGGTAGTCTGTGTGACACAATAAAATAACTGTGAACAGCTTTTTCAATCTTATCTTTGATGGTATTGTCCATTCAAAAGGAAGTGTCTGCATTTAAAATTCCTAAAACAAAAGTATTAAAGTAACATTTCCAACTTCTGATGAGAGCAGAAAAAGTTGTTTATTTACTTGTGACACAGTCCCTTGTTACTGTTCAACATTAATAGTTTTTTTCCTGAGTTGTTCTCTGTCACGGTGTACAATGCATTTCATCTAAAAGAAAGCAGCTAGCTAATTATAACACATGGTGTGCCCCTTGAGTGGTTTTACAAATAACAGGGCTATAAAATGTCACTGTCAACTTATGGCCCCAGAAAAATATTTCTATTGTTGGTGTTTTATTTTTTATTTTAAGCTACAATAAAAACTGTCAAAACAGTGGAGAAGTTACACTGTGCAGCACTGACATTCTTAAAATTATTTACTTGGTTCAGAGATTGTGTTGAATCACCATCTTAGAAATGTGCAAAAGCTGATTATGATAAGCTGGCACTTACAAAATAGATCAGTCACTAACAGCTTAGCAGCTGAGTTGAAGTCATTCTACAAACTGTGCACAGTTGAAACTATCTGGTACCACAGCCGTCTCATTTGAATCAAAATCACCATCTTTTACCATGTACATGAAAAGGTTTTGTTTGGCTAAATACAGCAGCTGCTTTGGTAGTGATCTGACGGTTTGGTTTCTCACGCTGATCTGCGAGGCTCCTTGTTGTGACCGTCAACAACCAGAGATGGTTCACTCTAGACTGTTTTAGTCTGCTGTCTGTTTCTGCTACTGTAAATCAGTAAAAAAAACAAAAAGAGACAGAAGAGAAATGACAGAGCGAACGAGAGAGAGAGTAATTATGGTGAAATAATAAGGGCCAGCTCAGTGATCTCTCTATCGAGGCTCAGGGGGATGCTCCCCTTGTTGTCGCCCTGAGTTACAGCGCGTCCACCTTTCCAGGCCAAGAATGCCAGGACACTGCCGCCAGGCGACACACACACACAAGCACACAATTTCCACAAAATAATTAACCTAATACTAGTCTCGTACTATTCATTACTATTCTCATTTAAAGCTGCCACCAGAGGTCTTATTGGGCATAATTGATACTCAATCAGCACCACATGAACTGACTAACAGTTAGTAGTACTTGTGTTCAAATCTCATCTTAGCCAAGGCTGCCAGATATATTCAAATTCAAAAGGGGGCTTGTGAAATAAAAACATAAACAGAAGAATTGTGGTTTTGCTGTAAGAAATATATGTATATAGACAGATAAGAAAAAAATAACTTAAAATAAAATAGACAACAAAATTAATAAATGAATATCCGTCTCCACTCTCTCATCATTATTTAACATTTAAACAAGACCAAGAGTAACAGCAAAGCTAGCAGCTCTGTGAGGCTGTACTTAGAGGGTGCGTTGAGCTAAATGCTAAGGTAGGCATGCTAACATCCTCACAGTCACAATGCTAACATACTGATTTAGCAGACAGTATAATGTTTATCATGTTCACCATCTTAGCATGTTAGCATGCTAACATTTTTTAATTAGCATATCAAACACAAAAGTACAGCTGAGGGTTATTCGAATGCCATTCGTTTTGCAGGTCTTTGGTCATAAAGCAAAGTATTGAATAAATTAACTAGATGAAAAGTCAGGGGATCATTACAATTCAACCTGAGGGTGATTTGAATGTTTGTACAAAATTGCATGGCAATCCAGCTAATAGTTGTTGTCACTTAAAAGCACAAACGTCAACCTCGGGGATCACCAAAGTCGGACCATAAATGTCTGCAAAAAATTTCATGATAATTCATCTGATAGTTGCTGTCAGTGTGGACCAAAGTGATGGACTGACAGACTTCCATTGCCACCCTTTTAGCATGGCTAAAAATGCCAAAAACACAATCAATCACAGTCTATGTAACGTAGACTGATGCTTGTGGTACGCTTCAGCTCTGCTTTGTAGTTTTGGCCAGAGGTTATGATGCATGTGAAGCACAGGTGGATTTGCAGCTGCATCACAAAAGCGGGGCTGCACAGATCAGCAGGGCTCCAGATGCTGTAGCATCACTGCCAGAGGCAGGCCATGCTACATCGCTGTGGGTAATTTCTGAACAGTATACATTTGCAATCAACTCTTCAACTGCATGCAGCGTAAAACGACTGCAGTGTAATTCATCCACCTGATAGGAGGAGGAGAATGGGAAATTCTACTTAGCTATCCACCCTATCTATCGGTTTTTGGTTCTCTCCCGGTTTTATTTAATTTGGATATTTACGATCATAATATTCAGCCTTGACAAAACAAGGCAAACAAGAAAGAACCTTGGGCTTATTAGATTTTAACAAGGTTTTCTGAGCATCTTTTCTCTGCCATAATTGCAATGTGTATTTCCCCCGACGGGATGCAGCACTTTTGTTTATAATCACCCGCGTTCATCAGGATGCAAAGTAAGTCAGAGGCAGACTCCTCTCCTCTCCGTCGCTCACCCGCAGTCACAAATTCAAACAGAAGACAAAACCCACAAAATCAGATCCGCTTTATTACCAGCAGCGCTTCATAAAGAGGTCTGAGGCAGATAATGAAATAATAAAAAAATGCACTTCTCACATTTCTGACAGGAATAGCATGTATCTATTATTATTATTATTGTATAATTTCCCCCCGGGGATCAATAAAGTATTTCTGATTCTGATTCTGATATCTTACACATGCCTTGATTTAAGTGGTGCTTAAGTGAGTTAACCTGTCAGCGTTTCTCAGTGGCTGCTGCAAGTAATTCATTTAAATCGAATTAATTAATTAATGCATTCCGTCACTGAGCTAGTCATTCCCACCAGTGAAAAGATATACCGTTCAAGGTTTTTCACAGTAAATAACGTGCATACATAACACTGACAGCAACAGTAAACATCCTGCTGTCTCCGCGCAAGCTGGAAATGTTTAGGCCTACAGGCTTGGTCTTTGAAGTTGTCTGTTTCAAGGTTACACCTGCTTAAATGTGAATTCATTTAAATTCCTCTTTCAAAACCCATCATTGCACTCCTCACCCTATTTTTATGTGAAAATATAAATGGAAATGTATCAGCGTATCTACGCGATTGAGATCCCCCGAAGCCTAGCTTGACAAGGTTAACCACAGCCACAGATCTGAAGGGAGTGAGTGGAGTTTATTTGGAGCTCCATAACAAACTTCAATCAGCCTGTGTTTGTTTGTCAGTGGCAGGGCAAAGCATTTCATCAAAGAGGGCCGGGGCACGGATGGATGCCAGCAGATGATAGTAAGGTAGCCTGGCAGAAGGGAGACACACACACACACAGTCGTTGCTATGGTCATATAAAGACTCATCAAATGGTCAATCAGTTGCAGAGCTTTGTAATAGCTGTACGTCCCTGCATCAATAGTAAATCAGATATTAAGAGATAATATTCAGTGCAACAGGCACTGGATTTGTATCCAGACAACTGGAGATGTAGTCAGGCATCATCTGCACCGCCAGGCAGACAGAACAATGAACCAGATGACCTCAAACTACTCTGCCAGACTTCTAGAGGGACTGTGAGTCATCTCAGCACACACTGACTACGACTCCATTAATGTAGCAGCAAACCAGCCAGACAACCAGTCACGTAGGCACACGAAACAGAGATCTGAACACGTCACCTGATCAATAAACCACGGATACACTACCATGAGTGGATCAAGAGAAGACAAATGTCCTGAGGGATTGCAGGATGACATGTGACAGTTTGTCATTCTGTTTGAAAATCGTCATTTTGAACTCAGTGCCAAAATAAATTCTACAGGTCAAAGTCATTCCACATCCTTTGAAACATATGGTGACAATTGACTGACCATCTGATGCTACAGGAGCAATAGAGGAAGCTCTGAGCCATACAAAGTGTGTCAGTGACCGCTGGTTGACAACTGCAGTAGTGCTGTGCTCTTAGTTGACTTCTAAATGTACTGGAGCTATAAATAATAGATTTTGTTTCTACGTCTTCCACATGCGGACCACTGAAGGCCAAAAGAGTTTAAGGTTGATGTTAAGTCATGTGAGCATGAATGATGCATGTGTATAGCCCAGTCCCAACTTACAGCTCTTGACGCTCTTCCCATAAAGTCCAGCAGGACTCAGGGCTGTCCTGCTGCGTAAGTGCTTGAGGGCTGTCTCGTTGACTTCTTGAGCCTTTTATGCACACTTTCCCTGAGCTGCAGACTTAGACTTTGCTTGAGGGATTTACCTACATTTTAGTGTGTAAAACTGTAATGACAAAATAATAAATGAATAATTCACTGGACATTGGCAGGAACAAGTTTGTATGTACATACTGTGTCTGGTTCTTTGCTCCATCAAGACATTCTTATGATGATTTGTTTTCAGCTGATCTGATCAAACTACAATTCTAACAATATAAGAGGAGGCTATTATTGTATTCATAAAGCGAGAAACAAACACTGCACATGATGTATAAGCCTCGCACTTCACTGTCCACAGACTCTGTGACCCCAGTGAACCTACACACACAATTAGCTTACAAACTCATGTGATTACTAGTGTGAATAGATTAGTTTCAACCTGTTGTTTGTCCTGTTTTATTTCCACATCGGCTACATAGACTAATGTGACACCAACAATGTAAGCCATCCTCTGAACCTGATCACAGGGATCTACCTGCTGTTGTTGTTGGGTTTTATGTTATTCAGGCTTAATAAAAAAAATAAATAAATACATTTCAATATGTGGTAAACTTAACATCAAAACAATGCACCTGTACACCTAGCAGGTTAATTATCTTATGTATGCTGATGCATGAATTATGAAAACACACCGTCCTGTTTTCTGTTGTTTGCAGGTATTCAAATCTGTCGGGTTGGTTATGAATAATCTCTTTCATTCTGTATCATTAGCTGTAACTTTGAGCACAGCCACAGTTTGTGTTATCTTCATTTGGGGTTTCAATGTCAGGATTATTTCAGCCAGCATCGACTCCTCCCTTTGGCAAGGGCAGACCCCCAGTCGCAGTGAGTATACTGGCAGTTCCATCCACTCTTGTAGAGCGCAGCCTTTGAGCCAACTTTGATTTTGAAATAAGTATACTGGAGCCCTTTGGGTGGACAGTGGGACCTGGAGTATGTGTACAGTCTTAGGTGTCTGGATGCAGAACCTCAACAAAAGCTGTGATCAGAATCAGCCTTGTTGGCCTTGTTCTGCATGTTCTGTGAGCGCCTTTGCATCTGCACAAGATTTGATGAGATGCCAGATGGCACCGAGATTAGACATGTGATCATGTATATATTTGCTGTGGCTTCATGCCTCTCCGATAATACACACTCCGTGAGTACACCTATAGCATATAAATTCATGGCTGTTTTTAAAGGTCTATTCTGGCCAAGGCATAGAAGGGGATATTTGCCAACCCATTTAACAGCCAAGCAGAAAAAAACCCCTGAAAACTTCCTGCCAACTGCAGCAACACCCAAGCCTGTCAATCAAACAACCATGCGCTATGGACACACACATGCGTCCCAATACACACAAATCCATAAGCAAACGTAATTTCACACACAAGCTGACATCCAGCAACTCACAGGCATCCAGCAACGCATTCAAGCATTCGGGCAGATCGATAGGCTTTCAGGAAGCCAGTAACACCCAGGTTGAGCCCCTGAGGCTCAAACCAAGTTACTCAGCACTTTCCCTGGCCACTCAAGAGGAGCCATACTGGGCTCTGAGCCAAGAGCCAAAGACAGGAAAGTAGCATACGGGTGAGAACAAAACTTTGGACACAAAGTAATTCTGTCACTTCTATGACAGCAGCCATCATCATCCCCTTAGTGAGAAAGTTCACAGTTCACTTGAAATGTCTGGTTGAAGGTCTTGTTGAGGTACGGCCTTTATTGGTGCAGCCAAAAGTGCAAGGGTTTACATTACAGCATATACACACACAGTGTATTTTAAGACACTGTTATTTTGTGTTCAGTGTAGTTGTTCTTTCTGTTATCTCCTCGTTAAATGTCACACCAGTGCCTGCATTTAGAACTCACATCCGACCAAATAGCATTTAATCTGACTCTCTGTTTTGATGAGCGGAACTGAAAGGAATGTCTCACAAATGGAAACACCAAAATGAAACCATCAGGGACAATCTCAATTCTGGAAAGCACAAATAAAGTGTTGTCAGACATGTTTTATTCTCTTAGATGTTGAGCATTATTTGGATATTTTCAAGTCTGACCATAGCGGACAACATGTTTCAGTGGAAATTGAAACTTTATTTGTGATGTCCTCAGAGGACAGACAGAGATGGACATGGAAGATTGAGGAAATGTTTGCTTGTTGTGGGGATAATCTTTTTTTGATAGGCATCTCCTTCCGGAGAAGCTTCTGATTTTTTTTTATACCAGAAAGTGACACATGAAGACAGCTGAGGTAAAACTGAAAGAGTACAAAAATGATGATACGTTAACTTACTTGACATGTTTCAAATTATCTTCAATAAGTGAAAACCATGGTAATAATGGTTTTACATCTCCGTGTAATATAACGGCAATATACTGCAGAGAAACAGACAAAATGGGTGATCTCTAGTGTTTCAGGTTAAGCCACGGCGGTTTCATTTTTTTAAGTTTATCTCAATACAAATACAAAAACTGTTGCTAATTGCACAAATACAGATATAAATAGAGATAAGTAACTGAGGATAAACTAAATGTGTCGCCCCATGCTCTGCTTGTGTTTGCAGGCACAGGTATCCAAGCAGAAAGAGGATAACAAATGTCAAGTGTCGCATTTAGTATGCTGTCTTTAACTTTTGAGTGAGTTTACGAAACAGTTAATTTTAGGTTTGATCCAAACTAAAAGTAAACTAGACAGCAGTTCCAATTCTGAATGACACCTGTACCCTCTTTGAAAATGGAAAACTCAGGGATTGGCTGGGTGCCCATGTTTGTGGTCTTATCATGAAGGAACAGGTATTCTAAAATAACACAAAATGACGGCCTATGACTTGTCTCTGAAACATAATTCTCCTGCTCATAATTAGAGTAATACTTTTTGGATAGCATGGAAATATGACGAATATACAAGGAATGCGTGGAGAGGGGGCTATAAAATAATGAGGTGCAGATACTCGTGTGGTTTGTTTGTGACAACGAAAGAAGGAGAAATATGTGGCTCGTTTGATGGCTGTCCTCTGCAGCTGGTGCTAACAAAACCCATATTTATAGACGAAACTCCAAATAGAAGAAACAACCGCATGCAGCGACACACACACACACACACACACACACACCTAGTTTTACAATTGCAAACTCACACACAAACACACATATTCACTAACCTACAACAGACCATGTAAATATAGAGCTAGATTTAGTGCTGGTGATAAAATGACAACCCTTATCATCTGATGAAATAAAATCAGCTTGATAATCTTTTGATAAAAGTATACAGTAATAATTACATCGCCTTCAGAATGCATTAGACAAGTGACACCCTAATAAGCTCATCAAATTAAAGAACAAAGGTCTCTCTTTACCAGCATAAACCAAACATCCTCCTAAAAAGTAAAATTAGCTGAGCTGTCAGTTTTATAGTGAATTGTTCCACTGAATGAAATTGAAATCTCCTGAAACTAAACACTCTGCATGTGTGTGTACATTATAGTGTATAGAGAATACTGTACAATGTAAGCTCTTTAGAAGTCTTTTCATCATTAAAAGAAAAATGAATGCGATCTTGCTCATGCTCATAGAAATGGAACCATATCTGATCGTCAGGGTTTCTCAAACTGTCAAGAAGTTCTATTGACAAAGCATCCAGTTGCTTGAAGCACGAAGTCAGTGATGCTGAAGCTTAAATTGATCCCCTGTGTGCAGTAAAACCAAACCCCAGCACAAACCCAGAGCTAAATTTAAAGTACAACAGTTATTTCCCGCCAAGAGTAGACCATGCAGAACTAAAATGACCACATTCTCTTTAGACCAGTCTATCCAGCTAACAACTTCACGGGACAGAACGGCATCCACGTCCAAGGGCATGCTGTACTGAAAACAATTTTAAACATTTAGAATGGCCCAAACAATATCAAAACTTGTCCTGGAGACTAGAAGAAAGTCTTGTGTACAGATTAATCAAAGTTTCAACACTCAAAATATTACACCAATGACCAAAGAGAAGTACTACTTTATCCTGCAGAGGGATGCCATCCCTTCTGGCTTTAAGCTGTGTAGGAAAGGGCTCATCCTCACGCTGGACAGTTAACTCTAAGCATGTATCAAAACGAATGCCAGGTGACTCTTTAGCCCTCAGACCCGACTGAATTATTTGTGAAATCTTTGAAAAGGAGAAAAAAAAACCACATTGCAACATCACAAGACACTATCAGGTATGTTCCACAAAATAATGTGGATTCTCACACTTATGGAACCGATGCCAGTGCAGTCGTAGACTACAGCTGCATGTCTGTAGGCTGAGAATGGATAAAACATACTGAACAGTAAATTGGAAGGCTGGTTCAGTCACTTACAATAAATCAACAAATTCACCATCTTATGCAAATGGTTGAACGGTTACGTTATGTAATGCTGAAATTCAACCCTGATGTTCTGTTGGGAGATGCAGTGACTTGAACCAACGGTGAGTGAGAAAAAGTATAAATAATATTGAAATCTTCAAAACCTTGAATTCGCGGGTAATTCTCACTTAAGCTTTGAAGCTCCAAAAATGGTATTCGGGGCAGCCCTAGTATTTTTAACAACAAATCGACAAGATGTTCCTGTGCAGCTTCCCAGCTGGTGCAAACTGCTCTGATTGACTGCGGTCTCTGATCATTCCAGGCCATCACTTTCTTTCAGAATCAAGATGTGCCAACGTCTGGTCAGAATAATGTAATATTAATCTTGACAGTTCATTTCTGCTTGCCAAAATATGCTCCCTACAGTCCTTCAAAGCCGCAATTAAAAACATCATGTTACTAATTGATGAACACCCTCTTGGTGAAGAGCCTGCATTGAAGTAAACATGTGGAGTTTATTTTTCATTCCAGGAGTGCTGTGAATTATGTTTGTTAGACCTGCTAGCAGATGTACTGCAATTTGCATCAGAAATGTAAATTTCTCCTCTGTTAAGTAGGTTAGGCAGAGACGACACAAGAGTATAAGAAGGAAGCAAGAGTGATCTTCTTTAGGGTTTAAGGAAAGAGAAACTGGGAGAGAGGGCAGACGCAGAAGAGACAGCCAGAGAAAGAGATACAGAGGTACATCAAACGATTGCCAATTGCACCATAATTACAGACGGGGTATTGGCACTACTGTCCCCCCGACTGCCTGTGATTGAAGCCTCTCCAGGCAGCCTGTCAGGGCAGATGAGCTGACAGGGAGGTGAGATATCCATCGGAGTATCAATAAAGTCAACTAATGTAGTTTAATTAGTCACATTGACAGTACATAAGTCAAACATGAGCTCGTGTGGTGCCTTGTTGAACTTGACTGCATGCAGTTTTTTTTTCCAGATGAGAAATTGGCTATTAAAAAGCGTCCATTGTCAGTATTTCCATATTAACAATGGATCTAATGGCTAGGTGTATGTGAAAGGTGTCGCCTGTAGTGGTGAGCCTACAGAGAATCATCACTAATTATTTCCCGACTATGCAGTTCTCCTCAGCAGATCTTAATGTCTTGCTGCTCATTCTTTTGGTTTTCTGCCAAGCAACTTCACTGATTTGGTTCCCTCTCAGAGTGTCACTTCCAGCCGCAGCAGGTAGCTGCTTTTACTGAAAAAGCTCAAAAAACACACTGTAAGCTATGCACCAAACGGCAGAGGCTAGCTAGTAAACATTGTGGAGCATAGCTATGAGCCATATGTTTCCCTAAGTTAGTAATGAGCAAAACAGAGCTAAAAGGACAGGGAATATTGGACTTTTATTCATCAATAGGCCAGACATGCAACTCTCTGCAAACAAGTCCGCCACATCAACTTAAAAGGTGATAAAATGTCAGTGTTGTGTTCACAGCTTGTTTCCACTGCCCCCAAGTAGCCCAAAAATTGGTTATAACAGGTTTATAGGAGAATTCTTGTTTATCACAACTGGGTTAACTATAGTTGTCAAAGTTTAAGTCACATTTTTTACCAAGTTTGGTGGAGCAAGAAACATAATTATTCAAATGACCAGACATGTTGTGAACCACCCAACAGTTTAGCAGATTATGTAAACCATTTTAATGCGAAGGTGAAACCTCACTGTTCACATTCATTGTTCTTCCAAATGAGTTTTTTTTTTTAAACTTCTATGATTGCCTGAACACTTTCTTGCCCCCTCAGATTAGCGCCACCGCCTTGTTCCCCAGATGTCAGTTAAGCCCAAAGTTGTAATAAACCAGAGTTTAACTCCCACTTCCACCTCATGGAACTTATTTTAATCACATAAAAACAACTGAAAGATAAGATTTTAAAAAATCCAGTGTTACATTGTTTATGCAGAATTGAAGCTCACATTAGCTCATCGTTACTTTGTATGTTCATGAAATCTGTTTTTCTATAAAAGTGAGTTAAGTTTTATCACATTTAGCTCATTGATATATCATATCAAATAATTCCTCATTTCTGCTGCATGATATCACTGTATACCATGTACTAAAAACAGCAGCCCACATATGAAGTAACTGTTTGTTATTCTGGTCAAACATTCTCATGGCGTTTCCTTTTGTCGCTGATGATTTGCAGTCTGCCATAAAAGGATTTGCTGCCATTTCAGCTTTACGTTCCACTCCCTCTTCTCCCCTCTCCTCTCCTTACTCTACTCTTTCCGTATCTTTCTCTCCCCCATCCATCCAAGCCCTCCTAACTACCATCTACCAGCAGCCTCTAGTCACAAGTTGACCCATATAAGGTTGACTGTAGCTGTGAGCCACATAAGTCCACAGAGACCCACATGGATTCTTTCTTTATCTTGGTTCACTCCTTACCCACACGATCACCTCTCACAAACAAATACCATGCCCTCCGTACGCACAATGATTAGATTCACAAACATATTGTATGTAGAAACACCCACCCACCCACCCACTCCCATAGCAGTACACACATACACACTTGCATACCATACTAGTAATGGCCTTTCCTGTAATTATAGTCATTTGTCAAAAGCACACCTTGATTTATGGTCAAATTAAAAATAAACCGGAAAAGAAGCTGCAGGTCCTGGTTACTCCGGCTACAGACGGTGATTAATACTACACCATTAGAGGCGTGAGAGTGGCATGGTCAGGACATGCACCCTGCCACGCAGACAGAAGCGAGGGAGAGCATCAGTCCATGCATCCACAGTCACTCGGATGACGAAGTAGGTGTAGTATGCGGGTGCTTGGGGTGGCATTGAGTGGGGTTGTGGTGGGTTGAGGATAGTGTAGGGCAGGTTATATCGCCAAAATTAGTAAGTAGGGCAACAATGTGTGGGACACAGCTGTTCTTAACTCACAGTAAAACTATTTATAATCTTGCTCCATCTCCACGCCTGGAATCTCCTTTATAATTGACTTTTTGCTTCAGTGTATGCAAATGTCACCAGATCAAAACACATTTGGCTATGGACATAAAACACAGTAGCATTTCACTGAGCAACACCAATAAGCAGATATATATGTTATGCTCCTACTATGCTAACTAGTAAATGTATTCCTGTTTTATTGAGGAACATCTAATAGCTGTTTGTCCAAAGAAGCAGTGGTGAAATAATGAGGTGCTCGATGACATTGCGAAAGGGTTGAAGGGAGTGCAGTGAGTAATGCATTTAGTGGGCTGACTAGAGAAGAAAAGCATGTAAAGCATGAGCAACAGATACATTTGAATGAAGGGTAGCTGAAGAAGTCAGCAACCTTTAAAGCAATAAATAAATCACAAACCTTCGTATGCTGCATGATGGAGTATTTGATGAAAGATGAATATGTCTGAAGTGTGTGTAGAACGTTTGTGTGTGCGTGTGTATGTTGTGTTTGCCGTGTAACAAATTCCCTGAACAACATTATTGCGGGCTCTGAGCGGCAAGGACAGCAAACTTTATCACCTAAACTTAGAAAGCAGAGCCGAGAAAGGAGAGGAGCAAAAATAAAACAGATGAGAGAGCTGTTCCATTCATCCAATTTATCTAAAACCACTAGGCTATATCAGAATTCAAGTACTTTTAAATTGCTTCGATGATAAAGTAGGAGGGAACACAAGCGAGAGACAAGAATCGTGCCAGAAAGGAGGTCTTTGGAGCTCAATGTAGTTAATATGCCTTGGGCCTCGTGCCAGCCAGGAGAGCTCCACGTCCACAGACTGCTGGCGAACATGAAGTGGAAGTCTCACTGCCAGCACTGCCATGCCTGGAGAGGACCTTCTCCTTCAGGTATACTTCAACTCAAATCTTAAGGAATGCTTAACTTAGGGATGCGAGTGATATATAGAGAATGCTAAAGGCTGCCGTGTTTTTAGGAGTAATCATGTTTGGTGGTGGAATTGCAGAAAAGCCTCACAGGGCCATGGTCTTGCTCTGCAGGATACAGATAAGGTGGCTCTCCTCATTTCTTCCCCATGTTTTATTGGCTGTCAGAGTGGTATGCCCTATAGCTTCCCAGTATGGCATAAAATCAAAACCATATTTCCACCTAAGGTTTGCATAAATTAACAGAACTTAATGTCTTCTTATGATGGCCTCTTGCAAAAGGCTATAAATGTGCGCGAAGACGTCCAGTTTCTGCACAGTAACAGCATTACTGATATTATGAAGTACCATTATTTCTGACAGCCTGCCAGGTCGGCAACAGCAAACTGCATCAACTTTACTGCCACCTCTGAGAAGACAGCAGCGAGGCAAGAAACAAACAGCTTGCAAAACTAAGGCGAGCTCTAACACCATCTCAAAATCAATACATCTCATTGCTGTATTTCTCTGCATCGCGGCAGGACCCACCGAGAGAGAGAACTAATAAAGTAACTTTTCAGGACTGAGAACCTAATTTATCCTTCAGCAAATGTCATTCACCGCCTGGCCGGCCTAATGCGTCTTAACCCTGTGGAGACGTTGCTTGGTATTTGAAACACCCTCAAGAAATATGGCACTTAAATGTATGAAGGTGGAGCCCACATTCGGATTCCTCCTTCAACCTACAGGCATGCGTCTTTTGTGCACCTACAGAATGTTTTCTCCGAGAGAAAGCCACACTTTGAATACGCAGCATAGCATTTAGAGCGAAAAAAGGATCAATTCCGTTTATTCCATTTATTTCATAAATTTTTAATTTTATTCCATATTCAGCAGAAATGGCATTCGTCATCATCAGGTCAAACATCTCTTACACCGAAATAAACTCAACTCCTTGGTAAAAAAAAAAGAAGAAGCAATTTTCCAGTCTTTTCTATTAAGCCTTTCATATTTTGAAATTAAATTCTGCTTTGTTCAGAATGGTTTTCAAAATGAGCCGTAGGCCGCAGGGAATGTGAGGTTAATTGTTAACACTCCAGCAGTGCAGATGCACAGATTTTAGTTTAAGTGTAATCCTTCCAATCACTGCTTGGTGCATCCAGGTATTTGAATGAAAGTGATTTTACATGACAAACGTTGACAGTTTCAGTAGCAAAATTAGAAATGGGCAAACGGTTAACCTCAAGTGTCAGTTTCACTGATTGAAAGAGGACACCGTTGACACGACACGGTCAAACCACGTAACCTAGCAGGGTTAGAGATGGAGCACACCTTTTTCCATGAAGGCCATGTATCTTACACTTGCTGTCTGGAAACATGTCTGTACATTGGTCTTTACTTTTATACTGTTTGAAAATATAAGTCCTCTGAGGTCATGAAGTGACAGAGAGTCGTTGACGTACCCTTTTCCATTTGTTTCTACATTTCTATTTTCTGGGTAGCTGCGTAGGAGGAGAAGGAGAGGTGGAGTGAATGGAGGACAAACAAAACAGACAGACACACAGCAAAACCAAGAGCCAGAGAGAGGACATGTACAATAGTGGTGATGTAGTGACAAACAGAAGGAGCACCAGGAGCAGGAAAGATGGAGAAAGAGTGGATGTTTGCACGCTATATGTGTATGCCATTAGCCGAGATGGATGTCCTTGAACCCGGGTCTACGCCAACAGGTATCTCTCGCTAACAGGCCGCCCCTTCACTGGTAATTACACAGGGAGGTCTGCAGCAGGTGGCACAGGGCTCAGCAGAATTTGCATAAATCTGCATGTGTCACTGGGCCTGGCTGCAGCCTCTGGCACTCTGTATGAATCACGCTCACACTCAGCAGACAATTAGTCCAAATTTAACAAAATGAATGGTGGGACGGTAAAATGGTATCAATGCTCTCTCTGAAATCCATATATATTGGTGAATGCATGAATTATTTGTGCTAACAAATGCTTTTCACTTTTCTTTGAAATTAAGCACAGGTTGCACACTATGCACGAAAACAGACACACTGATATGCACACATACTGTTATTTCACTTTGATCGCTTAACCCATAATACATCCATCCAAGTCTTATAGAGCGGTCACTGACATAACCACAGATATCAGTCACACATCTTTCAAGTTGAATGTGCCTTATTTGTTTCCTTTTGAGGTTTCCTTTCACACGCTGTTTTTCATCATGGTCTTATTGTTTTTCAGCATGCTGCTCAGCTTCAGAACCTGCTGAGGCATTGTGTTTGTGCAAGGGCTTTGAATCTTTAAGGGACTCTTAAAATGATCAAACACAAGCATTTCTGTTGTGCAGCTACAAACTGCGCAACTATAAATCAACAACACAACAACACGCATATACAGTATGCATGCAAGCTTCCATCTACTATATATACATATTTATTTTTGAACTGTGTGTGTGTGTATGTGTGTGTGTGTTGGGGGGGGGGGGGTGCCTATGCTTCTGTCCATAACTTGTGAGCAGTGGGACCCCCCATGGTGAGAGATGTTTCTGCTGACAGGAGCATATTCAAGGTAATAGAACCACTCTGTCGTCCCACAGCAGAGCACTAAAGCAGAACTGAGTTCTGTCTCCTACTACACGCACCGCTGGACCTCCAGATGACAAAATGCCTCACTGGCTGACCGAATCAAACACAATAAAGCTGAAAAGAAGATTGAAGGAGAAAATGCTCAGATTTGTACAATTTTGCAGTCTACGTAGGAAAGTGTGTATTTTCAGTTGGAAAATCTGTCTGTAAATGGAGTGCCACTTAAAATATAAAAAAAAAAAAAAGATTGTGTTGTATAAGAACACCTCCGCAAGCACTGCATAACACTACAGCCATAAAAGAAGTAAATGTGTTACTCCTGTGCATAAAGATACAGCACCTTATGTGAATATGTCACTGAAGCAGGTAATGATATTCTACCAATGTCACCTCGTAATGTGGAGAGCAACACAGTGGGATGATGAAATAAATAAAGAAGTGACTGCATAATGAGAGAGGAATGAAAACAAGTTCTACAATAAATGACAGACTGCATTAACAATCTATAAATTATTCCCATTTGAATTTACATATTTCCATTGTATTTCATCACATTGTACAAATAAAACAACAACAACTCAAAACACAAAAGTGAATGAATTATTGAGCAAATGAATTAGTGAAAACCTCCTCAGCTTTGTAGTAAAACTACCGTTGGCTGACTGCATCCTGTCGATCTCTGTGGAGAGACGTGCCAGCAGCCATAACTCCCCAGAGAAGCGGGCTGCTAGCCAGCATACATTATTGCTGATCTCTGTGGAGACGGAGAGGAGCTGTGCAGGTAGGCATTGCCGGAGGGTCCCAGAGGAGCAGACTGGACCAATAAGTTGTGGCAGCAATATGGAGTTAAGAGCTGAGAGTCTGTGGGGAATCTGACCGGCCACTGCAGTAACAAAAGGGTAAGGGCTGCCTCCCAACTGGCTCACAGGTGGAAGTGAGCCTCCGCGGTGAACCCCGGGACCTTCCTCTCAACTCCTTCTCAAATCTTTAAGGTTTTGATTATAAACCTGCTGAGATCAAACACACATTTCTGCATAAAAAGGAAAATACAACTCACAGGCTTTTGGGGACTGAGTTCTCCAGAAGGCTAAGTCGACTCGAGCTTGGTAACTGGTGTATTGGGACCAAGAAGCTCCAGTAAAAGGCACACTCATGCATGTGAGCACACAACACACACACACACACACACAGTTAACTGAGCAGCCCAAAGCTGTCTTCAGGGGTGGAACAAAAGAAGCAAAAAAATACTTTTGTAAATATCATCCAATCAAGGAGAATAATTCATTTGCAGACACAAATTATGTTGTTGTTGTTGTTGTTGTTCTAGTTCTATCTCCTGTTTGTAGCAAGAAATCACATGAATTCTAATGAACGTGAAGAACAAAACAACCTACGTACACATACACACACCATCACCTTGACCTGGAGGGAGCCTGGCTTTGCTCGGCTCTCAGACAGACTGAGGGTTTATATGTGTATGTGTGTCTGCACACCCACATGCAGATTTGTGTTGTGGGGTGACAGAATTTAAGAGAAACGGAGCAACAGAGCAAAGCAGAAGAAGTTCGATTCTGAATATCTAAGTTTGTTCTGTCCATTTTTACTGACCTTGTATAAGCGCCTGGCCTTTCTGGAAGGGTCCACTGTGAGCCACCTGGTAGTGTTTGACCTGGAAGCCAGGTACACAGCCCTCATGGCCTCCATCCTCTTGGCCACCCACACGGGCAACCTGCAACACACAGAACAATGGACAGGTCAGAAAAATACACATGAACACATGGTTTCTGTGCAGATAAACCTGACAGGCACAGGCAGGGGGATAGAATAAGCTAATAAATATATTTCCCTTTTAAAGGCAAAAGATGTAACATTTCCACATTAAAATGTCTAAAAACGTCTAGACCTATGTCTAGCATGGTGGCTAGCACTGTCGCACAGGTGGTAGAGCAGGGTAGAGCGGGTTGGTGGTTCTATCCCAATGAATGAATGAGACCAAGCTGTAAAGCACTTTGGGAACCATTAAGGTTTAAAAGTGAAGTCCAAATGTTTACAACAATCTTCAACACACTCATAAAGTTATTCTTAGTGTGAATGTTTTCACCACAGATAACAGTGCTGGGCTACCCCACGATTGAATTCGCCACATAGCGTAGCTGTCGGTAGTCGACTCATCTAATAGTAAACTAGCAAGTTAACGTTACGTTAGCTAACGTTAACTTGTGGCTCATCCTCATCCGTGATCAAGATTTCTGCCTGAGTCATGTCAGATAGATTTTCATCGGCAATGGCGGTAGTTTAACAGTGACTACAACATGATGTCATGCTACTTCACAACGTCATCAAACTACGTTATTGTTTTGATTGAGAGACCCCTAGTGGCAGAAATCACATATATAATCATATATATTATGATTTGGCAAATTAATTAGCAAATCATGTGCAAGTGCATAATAGACCATGTCTGTCATGTCAAAAAGTAAATGTAAAGAGTGTCAACATGTTACAGTGTCCAGTATAGATGTCCCAAGTCCCAGTTCCCATCACAGACAGCCACAGATCAGGGTGAGCCCCCCACACAATCAAAAAGAGAGAGAGGCTTGAATACGTGAACACTTCTCTGTTGTGCTGTGTTACAGCTTACACAGCTCAGCAAAACAATATATTGTGTAAGATGAGCAAGAGAGACAGAGTGGTGATAGTGTGGGATACTTGTACCCACCAGAATGAACAGTTTTCATAGTTTTTTAAGTCCAGAAAAAAGCAACTGTACAGCAAAGTGGATCAGGCTTACATTAATGTTAAATAAACTATGACTCAGTACAAGGTTTGATTAAAAAAGAATGTGTTCAATAGCTTCTCTTATTTCTCTGAACACTGTGAAGGGGAGGTCAAGATGTCATTTGGCTGTTATTTAGAATTTCCCTATTCAATTTAAAATAGACTAAAAGTTCTGCCATACTGGCTTCCTTGACTTTTCGTTGACCCATTTTCTCTACAAATCACATTTATTCAATTTGAAAAATTATGCCAGGAAAGAAAAACACTTTAACAAAACTGTTTTAAAGGCTGGATGTTCCCATGGAAACGGGCTGTAAAGTGTTGTGCCCCAACCGATTCTCAGATAGAGACCAAATGCTACATAAAAACACATAAACAGCAGAGCAAAAATAACAATTCAGGTTGTGTGGTTTTCAAGTCACATTATAAAGAATACTGTTCAGGAGTAAAGTCATTCAAGAATCATGTTATTCACTTTCTCCCAAATCTGAAGTTAGAGGGTGAAATGGCATGAATGTATGCAATGAATAAATTCTCAAGATAGTTTACAATACATTACATTTCTTCAGTAAAACTGACGTAGTCTGTCAGTCTAAGTTCAGTTCAGAAATGTATATAATATATATATATATATTGACGTAACTAACACTAACTGCTATTTAGCTAACCAAGGTAACAGCCCATGTGCAGCTCATGTGTATGTTCTGTGCCTCAGGCTGCTGAGCTTGCTTTATTTTACTTTAAAGAATCTCTACTGGAGGCTAAGCTAAAAACGCCCCACTAAGGCTGCATGCATAAGTGGGCATTCAGACCTAAAATAGCTCTGTGTAAAAAAAAAAAAAAAAAAAAAAGCAAGGTAATGTGGTTCAGCAAAGCCCTGTGTTGGCCAGTCAAAGTTGAGCCAGGTTCAACCCTGCGCTATGCTGAGCTGGTCCTCACTTTTCAACCTTTTTGAAGTTTTATAGACACAGCTCTGTCCCGTCTGCACACTGTCCTCTGGTTGGCCTCTCTTTGAAAGACTGGACCTCTTAAGTTGGCAGTCAATACAATACGGTAGTCAGTGTCATAGAATATAGTAAAGCTCTAATGTGGTTGTGGTTTTGTGTCCAGTAAACCTTGTGTCTCACCTGAGCACCTTTTTTAACATAAAGCAAAGAGGACCTGGCCTTTTTTGGAACGATGAGTGGTGCTGCATCAGTCCTGCTTACAGTGAGGCGGGTGGCTTTGCCTTAACACAAGCTGGAGTAATGATTTAAAGGCTTCTGAGCAGAGCGTTCGTCGTAGTGAGAAGCCTCACTCACATTATCAGAGAACAGGGGTCAAAGGATAAGTAGCCTCTCATGCTTTATGTATTGGCAAAAGCTACTATTTGGCATCATTATACAAATAACTACTTTAGGAGCAGAAATGTGTGTGTTGCAAAAAATTGACATACATGCTCCAGATACTGCAGCTCTTAAACAGAGAAACGTGGTGATTTTAGCACACCCAACAAACCCAAATGATTTTCTGGAAACACCCCCCTCCCTACAGCATGTAGGTCAGCTTAGCATTGTGTGCTGAGAAACGATTAGTGAAACACTGTAAGGAAGTAGAGAGGAAGGGGGCGAAGGGACCCATTGACCACTGATGGATCCACCAACATTGTGAAAAGGTTTCCATATTAGACTGAAATCACACTGGACAAGGCCGCTGTGGAGAGGCCATCATCTCCCCGATGGCTGGGGGGATTTATATATATATATTACCTTCTCGCTCCTCTCTAGTGATTCTCTTGTGGTTGTGTGTTGTGTAAATGTTGCATTTTGATCAGAAGACTTGACAATTTCAGATCGCATTATTCAATCTGGGAAATTGCTGGATTATCCTCCAGTATGGCATAGGTGATACGTATCCGCCAAACTGAGCCATCTGTCGCCAGTGTCAACCACTGACATCCCACCTGCTCATCCTCATATCTCTTGACCCCTCCTCCAGTAACTCCCTTAGAGACATCCAGAGTGCGTTAACAAGGGCAATAATAATTGGATGCTGTCTGTCGCAGAGTTTTGATACATAACATGCTGACATATTCCTCTAGTTTTATTGAGGTTTTGTAAGTGGGGCATTATCCGGAGAAAAATTACAGTGGAACAGCACTAAGTATCATTTTCCATCTAGACAAGAAGAAATATCATTTGAAGGAATGTTACCAAGATCAATATAAGACTCATCAGTTACACACAGCTTCAAGTGTTTCTCATCCACAGCACAAGAACAGCGCAAAAATCACTCAAAACTGTCTTCTTTGGCTGTTTCAGTGCAAGACAAGGGACACTACGATGAGGAGAAACTTTATTTATGTCACTTGACTACTATAAGTAGTAGTAAGAACAACTAAATAACAATGAGTTATGGCTATTCCACTTCATTTTAGTAGGAGCTGATGAAACCTTAAACACTTTCCAGAGTTAATGGGAAAAATCTAAATTACAGACAACGTGAAATATTTCATTGGATTTGGAATGACAGTTATGTGAAAGATTACGTACGTTACAAGACTTTCACACAGCAGCGTCTAGGCTGTCTATGGAGATCTGTCTGCGTGATGAACAAGCTTTGGCAGACGTTCAGCCCGAGAGGTCATTACATGTAATGTCCCTGCAAAGTAATCACTGCACCCAGGGGACTTAGTGCTTTTCCTGCAGGTGTCAAAATGGTAATTCAATTCTATCATGAGGCTTCCTGACAAGGTGGGATACAATGCTTGTTGGTCCATAAACTTAATCAAGTTGACTAAAGGGCCAGAGGCCTGCCAGCGAAGCAAGGGTACATGGGACACATATGCAAATACAGAAAAAGACATTACCATATGCACTAATGCGTACACGCAGAGTGATATGTGCACGCAAGCAAGTGAATACTAGCAAACACATCACACACTACACACATCCCTCAGCAGGACGTAACAACATGAACACCCATTTTAATGTCCATATTACACTCTAGCCTCAGTGACTCACAGCAGGACAGCAGAAGCATTAAGGCAACGCAATGCTAATGACAACTTTGTTAGCAAAGGGGACTATTATTGTGAGCAATATTCTTCACCAGGAAACCGTTGAAGAATGTACTAGACATGTGAAGGTTATGTCAGAATGAATTGAGGCATTTTATCGACAATGTCCATCTTTTTACTGGTCTGAAAAATCCCTTCTACACCAGGAGAATTAATTAAAAATATAATCTCAAAGGATGGAGAGGCACGTTGTATTATTCTACAGAATGAGATCTATATCAGGGCTTTCTTCAGGCTTTTGTATTTGTGTCTGCGTGCATGCGTGTGTCTGTCTTGTTTTGCTTTCATGCCTGGACCGTGTGTAACACACATGAAAGGATCCGATTCATATACGTGTTTAAGCTGGTCTGCAATTTTATGTACAGTGGGATTTACGTTATCTGCACAGGATTAGTGAATACAAACATCCACATCTGTTTCCAAGTGAACAAAATATGAACATATGCTTACAGTTATGGAGCAACATTAATTCGAGGTCAGGTTTCTGACCACCTTGAAAATGTAATTCCAATTTTCACTCTCCTTTTAGTTCTGTTTTGGTCTCTATCAACTCCTGCGTTGCGGGACCGACACCTAAACAATGAGCTTATAAAGCTCCGTAACAAGGGAAGCAGCTGATTCAAGTGATAATTCTCTGTACGTTCATCGCTAAGAACGACCACATTGTCATATTACTTTTACACATTGTCATTTGATATTCAAAAATACAGTTTAAATTCAAATGTAGCCATGTTATAATTTTAACTAAGTGGGTTGCACCACACAAATTAGTTTGTGCATAGAGATAAATATTTACACCCAGCAACTATCAGGAGTCACTGTTGTGTAGGTAACCGAACCAACTGGCAAAGCTAACGTTAGCTAGCTAATATATGATCTTTTTACATGGAAGAGTACAACAAGTAATGCAATACAGTCAATACATCTGACGTGAAACTTGATCAAAAGATAATATAAAATGGGAACGAAATAACATTTGACAAAAATATAAATCATACCTTAGATAAAGAAAACGTCATGCCAACAACATTATGACCAAATAACATTGGTTAGGTTAACATATTCGGTTATATCCCCAATCATTCTAACTGAATAGGCCTACTACCAACTATGAATGTATGTATGTATATATAAACTTAAAAAAATAGTCCCACCTACATTGCAAAGTATTTTTGGTATAATTTTATATATTGTTTTGGCCCATAGGGCTGTTTAAAACTGAATGTATGCGACAGCTTGTGACGCTTCAGTGACCTCATAGTTGCTTTTGATTGGACAGCGCTACAGTTTTACACATTCCTAAAGTCTTAATGGTGCAACCTGGTTTAGTAAATCCCTGGTTTGAAACTAGTTACTGATTACTAAGAACTAAGACGGACATCACGCGCAGACTTACTAATGGATTTACGAATACCTGTTACCTGACTGGTATCTTTTCCTGTTAACCAAAAAAGATACCAGTCAGTCCAAACAAGGTGTTTGAGCTGCTCCTCATTCATCCCTGTGGTTTCTACCTGCTGACTGCTGCCTAGATTCTTATTGATTCAATATGCAGTGGTTGTATGTTCTGTCTCTTGAAATTATATATACTTCATATCACAGTGACGTGTTCACTGGGATCCGTTCTGTTATCCCTAGTGGGGTTTGGTTGTACTTCCTACCGAATCTGTAGTGCGTTGCCTTGATAACTATAGAGTACCACTAAATGAACTGCATAGCCATCGTTAATGGCTTCAGTTTTGTGAAGAGTTTTCCTGACTATACTGGCAAAAAAGACAATGGCCTCATTCCCAATTAGACAAATGGAAAGAAAAAAAGGAGCCAAGGTTTTGAATCTCAACATTAAAATGCTCACTGAGAATCCTCAGTGCAGACAGCGATCGGGAACAGGACTGCCAGCTATACGCCAATATACGCACATGCACAGAAAAACAGGCACAGTGTGAAATGATTTGTGCAGGACACAAATCATCTCTTCCTGAACTTCAAAATATGTCTTCTCCTGAGGGGTCCGATGAGAGGCATTAATTGATTTCTGTGTGTTTCAGCTTCAGTATCTTGCCTGTTTGATGTCTCTGTGAAGGCACCATTGTTCTGCAATGATTGGCTCGGTGTGACTTTGCCAGAGCGCTACATAGAGGGATTACTATGGTCCGGTCCAGGGGAAACAAAAGAGCCTTGGTTTTGCACGGAAACAATATCTATCCAGCAGGAACAATTAGCATGCTCAAGCAATGCTGGACCAGCAGAAAATAGTGTATTATGTACCAGCTTAATGAGATGATTGACAAAGAGCCAAAAGAGATAAATCAATCTGTGAGCATTTAGCGGGATTGTGTGGACAAAGTGAGAGACAGCAAACTGCAAATAGACAGATAATCCAGAAGAGTGTCAGAGAGCAGGTCCATTTGAATCTGGACCATTTGGATCCAATACTGCTGGACATAAATAAACTTACAGTACACATGTCCACCTGGCATCCTGCAACAGTTACAGTAATTTATTGATTGCCTAGATCATCTCCCAACCTTTTCTGTAAGACATTCCCCCGCAGCGCTGTCAGATGCACCCTGACACCTTCTTGCTCCGACTGTTTTCACTTTCACTCAACTTTATTTAAACTGACTGTTTAACTGTTCATAACTTAAAAGTAGATATAATAGTGGATGCTACAATATTGTTTTCATACAATTGTTTAGGTCTGTTTGGTTAAGTTTGCATTTGTACTGCTATCCATTTCAATCACCTGCCCATTTCTTTTAGCTAACTGTTTCAGCATCTCTGTTCATTTGATAACTAGTTTTCACAATGTGTATATGTTTTTATTTTTCTTTATCAAATTGTAAACTTTATTTTGTCAATTAAGTTGAGTTACTCCGCAATCTTTCCATGCACCCCCTGGCGACTGCTGAAGATATAACATAGAGGGGAAAGAGAGAAGAAAGAAATGGAAGGGGCCCTGAAGGAGGGAGAAAAGGACGTGGGAGCTGGATTGGTTTCATATAGATCAGGTTGCATGAGGGAGAAATAAATACAGCTACCTATTGACAACCACTTGGAGTGCAGGTCTTTAGGTTTATGTTAGCTCTCTAAGTGCAGCCAAGGAATGCTCAATCAGGAGAAAAGATCCATAAACCTTACCTCCAGCATTTAGATCATGCCATCCCACTTTAGGCCCACTCCCAGCAATAAAGTCAAAGTGCAGGAAAGAAACATACCAAGAACTTTGTTTTATTTAATTATTTAGAAAACTAGTACCATCCTCACAAGGTCAGTGCTTTGCAATGTATTAAAAGCTGAATAAAGTAAAAATTGTCAGAGCTGGCTTCACAGAAATGGGTAGACAATAGTATTGATTAAGATGTGAGAGGCGGAAAACAAGAGGACATGTCTGAGTGGCTTCTGGTCGCTGTTGTTGCTGTTATGGCCGTGTTGTCGGTCAACTCATATTCACGCGGGAGGAGCAATAACGGGTCAGCTCATCGCTTGAGAGTTTGACATCTGATTCAGTTCAAGTGTGAAGGACCCGTCAGGTGATTAAGGCAATGACTTGGCAGAGCACACAGTAAATGTCACCTCTGGTGGAAATCAATACCGCCTCAAGAATCACAGTGCATCTGATAGACAGAGATGGAGAGGGCCACTATGCCTGATATTTGCTGAAGAGGGTAAGGGGGAGAGAGGCTGAGAGAGAGAGGCTGTGATAGCTGTTAGAAGTGATGTGTGAGTGTGTGTACATGCAGTATGCGGATGTGTGAATAAACTCTATCTGACAGTGGAGGGAAGAAGAAAGGTAGACTGAGAAAGGCAAAGGACAGAAAAGAGAACATATTTCTGTCAGACTTAATGTCTTTCATGCATTCTAATGTCTTTATTATTTAGATTTATTTCAGTCAGTTCTTTTTTCACTGAGTTGTATGCGGCAAATAGATGCTTGAAGACTTTAACCCAAACATTGGACAGTCGGTCTATTTGGATTTATTCTCTAAGTATAGACTGTTTGTGCCTGTTTAGCCTGCAGCTGTCCGTCTTTTTCAATTACCAATGAAATGTTATTTAAAAAAAGAAAATTGTAATGTACAGTTTAAGATATGACTGTAATTTGTGACAAATTGTTTTCTGTGGAACTGAATACGAATCGCTGTGACCTTCATGCCTACTTTAGTGGCTCCAGGTAATCAACCCTGCTGTTAAGTTATATGCTGCATCCTGGTGTGTTTCCCAATATTGTGTGTGTGTGTGGGTTTGAGTGTGTACTTACACAGCCTGTGTGTGTGCCTGCCTACACGTCTGCATGTGTGGATTTGCCAGTGATCCAGCAAGCCAGCCAGCATGTGGGCTTCTAAGTTTCTTCCAGTGTGTGTGTGTGTGTGTGTTTGCATATGTATGTCTCTGTGTCTCTGCATGCATGCTGGATAGTTTGCCAATGATCCAGCCAGACAGCCAGCCAGTAGCCTGACATTTCATCCAGCCACTGTCTCTCCTTTCCCGCTCTTCATTTTCCCTTTCCCCCTCAATCTTGCATTGCTGCTGTCTCCATCAAGGTAAATGTCAGTGCACACACCTCAGTATAGGTCTGGCTGACCCATCCAAGCCTGGCTACATCCACAACCCAAGATGAAGCCAGAAAGCAAGGGGAGAAAGAGAGAGAGTGAGAGAGAGAGAGAATCAATCAGGCCGGGCCTCAGACACCTGCAGCTGGCAGGTTAGCCAGGCATAGAGCACCTGAGTCATGGAACCATCTGGTACCGGGCCCGGGCTGCCGAACCCTGGCCACACCTGCTGGGCCTGTGAAACAACACTGGAGCAGTAAACACAAGGCCACGCCATAAAGGAGGAGCAGCCGAGCGAGGGAGGAGAGGAGGGAAAAGGCACCCTTGCTGCTGGTGGGTGGTTGTTGTCACTGGGTGACTGCAACATTCAGAAAGTAATAAAGGAGAAAGCTAAGGAACAAAGGAAAGACAGAGGCGGAAAAATAATGAAATAAACACAAAGAAATAAAGGAGGCAGAAGACAGGAGAAGACTAATGCATAAAAAAATAATGAACTGTAAGCACTGTGTAAAACTGTACTCATTGCTACGCCATTGTTAAACTTTGAACATTGAAAGTACAGTGACCCAAAGCTTATGTAAAAGTATTTATCCATTAAATCAGGAGGAAGTTCCCTCCTGAGGTACCCATTAGTACCTCAAAGGAACCCTACATCCTCATGAATAAAATGTATTTTTGTAGATTAATAGTAATAATAGTAGTAATTGTATTGTACGTGTCTTGCATCTTTGGACAGGGAGCGTGTGCGGGGTCGTCGGGGAGGAAACAGGGAGAGGCTGGTGCTAACCTGACGCCGTACTCGACTACAGTCGTTGGGCAACTGGAAAGCACAACGTTTATGAAAGTCTAATCCACAACCTGAAGAGAGGGAGAGGTGGAGAGGAAGAGACAGACTGGACTTTGACTCAACAAACTGATCCGCAAGGCCAGTGACGTTGTTGGGGTGGAGCTGGACTCTCTGACGGTGGTGTCAGAGAGGAGGATGCTGTCCAAGCTGCGGGGCATCTTGGACAATGTCTCACATCCTCTCCATGACGTACTGGTCAGGCACAAGAGCATCTTCAGTGGGAGACTCATTCCTCCCAAATGTACAACAGAGCGACACAGGAAATCATTCAAACCATCAAACTGTTCAACTCCTCCCTCTGAGTGTCACTGACACTTATTTATTCTTTAAATGTCACGAGTGCAATACATATATATCCATACATATACATTGTTATTGTATATATTTTTTACTTTTATTTTTCACTGAAATATTGTAAATGTGTAATTTTTTTATTTTCTATTTCTTACTTTTTATATCTTATTTTGTACATACTCTTATTTCTAAATTGATGCTACTTTCTACTCTTGAATGGGAGCACCTGTAACCCCCAGGGATCAATAAAGTATTTCTGATTCTGATTCTGATTCTAATGGCACAGAGAGGTTGTTATTTGGTTGCATTCAAGTTTTTAATTCTGAGAAATAAACTGTGCAAACCTGCAGATTTCAATCAACAGATCCTGGAGTTAAACAGAACTTAACAGAAAGCTGAGCTGGTGTAAAACCACGAATATTTCCCATTGAGAGCAAGAACAGTGGGGTCGCAGAGAAATGCATGAGCATGAAACCAAGCGTGTATTTACCAAACTATTTCTATTCACAGACCCCCGACTTAGAGCCGAGCGGAGGTAACAGCAAGCACGCTTCCCTGGCACATCTAAACACGCTGCCTCTTGAGCGCATTGGCCTGGTGACTCATTCAAAGAGCTTCCTGGCACTGGCTGCCACATAATGAGGACTTCTCTTACACCAATATAAAACTGATTTGACTTTTTTAAACTTTTAGTGTTACATTTTATTCGAGCAGAAAGGTCCCACTGCCTTGCAAATCCAACATCCCTTGGGGGGGGGGGGGGGGGGGGGGGTGTAGAGTTGCGTGGTAAGTGAGCTGGCGTAACCCTGACGGTATCATGTCCTCACCGTCAGACTGCTCAAATCCCTTTTCTAGTTGGCAAGCTTGTCAACACTTCCACCTCACACACCTCTCACTTCACCGCGCAGGAACGGGAAGAGAGGTGTGAAGTGAGGGATTGAAAAACAACAAGAGCGTCAGCTGCAGGCACCAGCTGCTATCCAGCAGAATTCATTTGAATGCACTTTATTTCTTCCCTGTTGGGATTTGCCGTGTCAATCTGAGCACGTTCAGCTTTATCTAGATGGCATGTTCATTCACCTTGAAAGGGGTGTTTGGTCTAATAGCCTAGGGTAACTTGAAATAAGAGTATTTTTTATAAACATACTAGTGACTTTCTCCTGTCTTTGTTTGAGTTTGTTGTGTCTAAACAAAAGCCACAGCAAAGATTTCCCAATGAACCTCCTGGCCATGGCAGTGACAGATGGGAACCCGATGCAATGCACAGGCTGCAGAAGCTAAAATTGTGCCCCATTGACAGGGAGGTTACACCTTTTCAGGTGTTGTCAGTGAGAGCCAACTTAAGAATGGTGATGCTATCACACTTTGCTCTCAAAGACTGCAAATTGCAATACAATTCAAGTTTGAATGTCTCTAATCAGGAGCTCTCTCCTAAACACAAGCCTATCGGAAGCTGGCATCAGTCGGTGATGCACCGCGGTGAATGAGAAGAGATAAAGAATAGGAAAGCGTTGGGATGTAGATTCACAAAGCCTGTGTTATCACTCAGCCCGTGTCTAAAGCTATTGTTGGGCGGCAGGTGGGCAGTGCACACGTATTGGTCGGGGTGGTCGTTAGAAGTAAAGGATTGAGGTCTGTGTTTGTCTCTCCTTAAGGTTTATCTGTCGTTATCAGCTCACCTTTCTCCTCTCTAGCTGACCTCCATTCATCAAAAGTAACACTCTGCTGCTGATACTCTCTCTTCAAGCACTCCTCCCTCCACCTTGACTTGACCTGCACCAAAACTTTCCCCCCCTTCTGTTTACTTCTTGTTTCTGAGCCAAAGCAAGACTCCACCTATAATCCCTTTCCTCATTTCCTTCCTTACACTTCCTGCAGAAACTCAGTTTGCCCTCTCCTCCCCTTCTCCTTCCAACTTTTTTTTTACTCCTCACTGATTCGTCCTGTTTAATTGCCAGTTTTGCTGATATTCGTCATCTTCCTTCTATCACTACACTGATAGAATTCAAGTCTTCTCTTATGTGACTTGCATGTGTGTGTGATGACAGCTTACTAATCATGCCTATCTTCAACGGCCCAGCAAGGTTAATCAACAGCTCAATTAAAACTTGTTTTGATTACAATCAGCACACCATCCTCCTGTGGATGGTGTTTGAAAGGCAAATGGCCTCAGGCACATTTCTGTATTCTTATCCTAAACTTTGCATTCACCGGTAACACTGTACATTATACAGTGGGTGATGGTACGCTGTCTGGTTGAAATTGCTGATCCTCCCTCACCCTGATGATGATGATACTGTATGGTGAACAGAATGTTGATTTGGTATCATACAGCATTTAATCTGCAAATGAATTCAGATGAGGGCATTCAAATCCTAAAATCAAAATCAAGTGTTTTTAGCCCTGTGCAGGGAGGCAGACTGAGTGAGGGGAAAAACATGCAACTTCAGAATGCGTGTTTGTGAGAGTGATTGTTGCATGAGGCCCGTTGTCTTCCCCACCAATGTTAAACACAGTGATGACTGAGGGGTACTTTGACAGATCAACGACATCAGTGAGAACACCCTGAGTAAGCCACCAAACTGACACTACACAGGACATTATGCAGTATGCAAATAAATACTTCTCATTATATCCTCACATCTATCCGTTTGATATGCCCCCCCCCCCTCGTTCTTTTCTGTGTTCCACATTTTACCTCTTCATTTTCTTCCCGTGCCTCACTCTCTTCACCCTAGTCTTTCACTGTCCCTCACTCCATTACTTTCCTGAAGTGATGGGAGACGGCCATAAGTTCATATTCTTCTTAAACACTAGAAACTTGATGGGATTTTATCACTTGAACATTTAATTGATTCTTCCCACAAAATGCATAATTTGTGTGAGACATTATTTGACCAAATATCTCACACTCCTCAAGCTCGAGGCTGCTGGATGTAGCATGTTTAGCCATATTTGATTTAGACCGAGCGTATGGATAGACAGCAGAGATATGGATTTTGCTGCAGGAGTAGTTTGAGAAGTTTCTATGGATGATTTTATTCTTTATTTTCCTACCACAAAACTTGTCCACAGTGGAGGCCATTGTTACTGATGTCAGTCCTAACCCACAGCGGCTGAAGAAGCAATTTAAAAACTTTTTACAAGCCCAGGCGGTGTAAATGGATTTTGGGATCACTTTAAGTTAAAGGACTAACTCTGCATTGTCTGGTTTACTTCTGTTACAGGATGCAAAATCATTCAAACTGAATCAATGTTTGCCCAAAATGCTTCTCTGTTCTCTGCAAAGAAATTGCTTCAGTGTTAAAAATGTATAATAAATAGATTCCCTGAGAAAAGTATGTTTAAAAAGACAGAAATGCTATAGTATACACTAAACCATAGGGATTTCAGACATATCCAGAAGGGATTCATGTATACTTTTCTATTTTCAGTATTGGGAACAAAAACACAACACAAACACAAGCTGTATCTACAAAACTGAATTTGCCAAATAACCTGCTTCCTTTTAAAAAATAAATTCAAAGACTTCAGGCCTCATAAGTCTACAAGAATGGACATGGTGCTTTCGCAAAGCCAATTTAAAAACATTTCCCAGACATAGTGGTGGAATTTGATTCTTTTGATGGAACGTCAGAGGGAAGCTCCTAACCTGATTTAAGCAGGTATAGGAAAGTACATTTTCAAATTCAGCCGTACATCCAATCCCATTTGATCCCGACAAAAGTACACCATAAATTGGGAATCATATTCCAGGCTGCTTCCCAGCTGCGGGCTCGCTCTCCGCTCCAATGCAGAAGTGGATAGATTATTCTCAAGCAGGCAACGCTGTCTGGCCCCATTGCCCCTGGAAGACATAAAACAATATGGATAAATATGCCATGTAGGGCCTCATGCTGCTCTGTTTGCCCCTGCTGCTGAGTGACTCCAGTTTCACTCAATTGAGGAGATACAGATATTTGACTCGCGAGACGCTTTAAGGCATTGCTTGTCACAATTTTCCTTTTAATCGGCTGCAATATTTCTGCTTTTAATTTGAGACTGTAAAAATTGTTTTTACATCTAACAGTGAACGTAAAAGGTGAACAGCGTGATTGGAATATTAAAAATGAGTTGTTTATGGACTGACTGGACTGCTCATTAAACTTTATTTAATGACAGGGTTTTTGAGTAGATCTCTTTTTACTACATGTTGGTGTGTCGAGAGCCACGGTGTGTGAATGCTTGTGTAGTGTGAGCTTTGATGAAGCGACTTGAGGCCGAGGGTCGTCTATACCTGCCTTAGATAGGAGAGCCGCATCATCATAGACCCACAGCACAGTTTTCCATCACAACCCTGTCCCTCATTGCTACTCTGTCCCTCCCGCTATCTGTCTTTTTGCTCCCCTTCTAACGAGAAGAGGAGAGGAGAGGAGGCCCCATCAGTCCCTCCAGCCACTGATCTTGATCACACAGAGCTGGTAGCTATTGTCACAACCCTGCAGCCATTGATATCACCCTTAGTGCCTTTTTTCCCTCTCTCACTCTCTGTCTTCCTGCCTTTCATCTGCAGACACTTAAGCGATTTGGTCCCTTTGACTATATTACCCTTACAACATCAATGAACACAAGCGATTCCGTTTCGACTGGGCTGAGGAAAGTGATTGATCGCATCACACAATGTTTTGAAAGACCTAGGTAGCAGTCGCCTTCTCTTTGGGCAACAAAAGTGAGCGATTTTTCTTTACAAGCATAGAAATGTAGCTTGAAGTTAACTTGATAGCTTGGTATATCATTTGGATAATTTATGTTTGTTGCCTACTTCCAGCTGTACGGCAAAACAAGTAAAGACACAAAGATGGATTAAATCTAGGGGAGTGTTTCTAGTCTTATATCAACACACATATTTCAATATCTCATCTGGCATTTCTACTGGAATGCGCGTATAACAACACATTTTTTTAAAATACTCAAATTCCTCTTTTAGCATTGAGACTTAACAGCCCTTCAGTTTTTACTTCGTAAGTTAACAAAGGGGTACATAATTTAGTATTGTACTTCCATAAAGTTGGGGAACTCACAAAGGACAGATTTTTAAAGGAATGGTCTGAATTGAGGCAACATCATCCTGATTTTTAAGTCCATGGTATCGGACAAGTTTCAAAAACACTGGATCCTACGTTTCCCACAATGCAGCCACTGGCATCATTTAGTTTGACGATTCCTTACTACAGCTTTCAAACTCCATGCCCTGAGTTTGTGACGCAGGCTTTATAGATTTTTAGACTCCAAGCCCCAAGGTTAGTATAGAAAGCTCCCTCGAGAGCTACAGAAGACATTATACAACTGTTTTCACAGGCTGAGTCGTACTCCTGAGGACAAGTAAACTGACCTTCATATGTAAAATCCATGAAGTGCCCCTTAAAAGATGTTTTGGGGGAAAAAAACATGTCAAAACACTTTGCCACTAAATATCTCCTGGGATGAACTAAACAATGCAATCTGAAGATGTTTAATGGTGGAATCTTTAGGAATTTGACCCAGTTGGTTTGGAGGTAAATGTAACATTAACAACACATAAAATAGAGACTGCCAACATTACAGTAGCCACTATTGTGCAGCTTTTTTTTATTTAGACCTTTTTGGATAATTTAGTCTCCAGTTCCATCATGTGTCTAATTTCTCATTTCGTGTCTCTTAATTCCCAAAATTATTTGTGTTTAATTAACAGTTTCCACTCTGGATAACAGGCTGCAAAAACCAGCACGTTAAACAGAAGTTTGGCAATGTACCAACAAACTTTTTATAATGTATGAGTAAAACGTGAATTTAGTTGATTAAACATTTATGAACCCAACTGAACAAATGAATCCTTAGAGTATAACTTATTCATGTTACTGATAATCATTGCATAGGTTTGCAGTGACTATGAATTTTTTTATCATTCTAAGGTTTTAATTGTACATACAATGTACAACACAGATGTCTGTATGAAACTGTATTCTCCATACAGACCTCTTGAATGAATCATTACTATCATCATGTAGGATTCTGATGCTCTGCTAATAGCTAATGGATATATTTGAGTCGCTGTATTTGGTGTCATTGGGCTGCACTAATTGCTTGTTAGTCCTTTCTCTCTTGTGTTATGACTGTCTTTAATCAGACGGGGTAATGAATAAAAATATCCTCGCAACACAGCAAGGAGACTACCACAATATATTTCTATGTTATGTTCCCTTTTGATTCCAGAAGCACTCAAGACCAATTAGGTATAGCACCAGACACAGCTATATTAGCCCTGAGGCCAAACGATGGAAAATATTTTATATAAAAGAAAAAAAGGAATCAATTTCTGTCCGTGCATGTGGTCAAGAAAATATGGGTTAAAACACTTCAGTCACTGAATCTTATATTCAGCAATACCATTACAACTACGTGAAGTAAAATTTATTTTCAAATCACGTCACAAGAGTCAAGGTAACAGTGTATTTAAGAAGAAATTACTTTTATAATACTGAAACAACCACAGTCATTATGTCACTGTATTGGCTGATTTATCAACTATAACACAAAATCTACAAACGTTCCATTATTGCACTGTTGGACAGAAAAACCCAATAAAACAAGTTTTCTCTTGAGTATTTACAGAATGAACGTGTCTTTGATTCTTTTCCCTGAAGTGGAGCCGGCATACTCTGTTGAGTGTTTACAAAGTGGTCTCCAGATTCACTGCCAAAAGGTTCAGAGGTGGCACTTTCTAAATGTCCTCCTTTTGCTACTTTTTAATGAATAATCCATAAGTGTTTGAATTGATGATAACTCATGGGCTTTTTAGAAGTTGTCTTTTGCCGATGGCAGGGCTATGCCAATAAATATGACTGAGCACTAATGAATGCTGTAGTTCTCCCAGTTGAGCTCCAACAAGAGAGGAGGGAAGCTTTCATGAGTGTCGCCCACTCATCTTCCAATTTTCCACTGAAAAAGTTGTTGTATTAACAAAGTATGATGAATGCACAACTGTTTAAATATTCATGTCCTACATAATATGTTCTATTACTCTATCCCTCCGCGTTGGTACACAGCTCTACTGTACTGAGCCCGGACTAAAAGTGTGTTAAAGACTTAACAGAACTAAACAGAAAAACGGTGAGTATTTCTTTATCCAACGGGGATGGCAATGTCTTATATTATGTATCTTCACTTATGTGTACTTTGCAGGTCAATGCAGAATTAATTAGCTTGAGTAAGACAGAGATTTAACTGTTTTTTATCCCATGAATGCAGTGAAGAATTTACTTTTTAAGGTGATTTTCTGCTTCTGTGTAATGTATTGGATAATCATTACAACCCCAATCACCACTCCAGTGGTAAATGTTATTTTCATCCCACTGCACCTCCATTAACACAGCATACAAATTCCTTGTAATGTATGTTACTTGGCAATAAACAGTTTCTGATTCTGATTCTGATACGATAACGTCCAGACATAGCATAGTGTTTCTACGTCCCTTTTTCAGAGGATCAAAGCGATAAATATTACTGCAGTCCCCTCTCCTCTTACACAGTAGTAAATATTGAATATGTTGGATATACTGCAGTGCTGCTATATGGAAATAATTGTAACAGAGTAGTAAATGTTTCCTCAGCCCCCTCCCACCCCGCTGACCTTCCCGGTGTCTCTGGCCCTGAGATGGGATGTTAATGCCTGTGTCTGGACGGCTGCCATGCTGCAGCCTGTGCTCTAATGGATTGATAAAAAAGCTCTGAGCACAGAATCAATCATGATATAAACCTGGAGTGAAGCTTGTTAAACTCTAAGGAAAGTTCCTCTACCCTAATGCCCCTAATCTTCAGCCATTTGCTGTCCAACAGAAAGATTGCGGTTGTTACCCACCTCCTGCCGTGCATTAGGAGGCCAGAACCATTTCAGGTGATGGACCTGAGGTGGATCTGAGGAGAGTAGGGAGTTTGTTTGACAGGTTCCCTGTGTCGGAGCTATATTCTGTAGATAAAGGGGAGTTTGTACTTAAGTTATATGCAAACACAAAATACATGATGGATTTTATTTAATGTTGTACAGTAAAATCTGTAAGTCTTGAAATCCAGCGTTGGGCAGTAAGGCATTACTTAGTAACAAATAACTTAGTAACACACTCTCTGAGCCGAAGAACGAGGGAGAGCCACTGCTCTGCGAGCTAAGCCAGTAGCACAAAGCTCTAGAGCTTACATAAAGTTAGGGGAGGGGTCATGCTCAGTATGGCTCCAATGCGTCATTGAGCATTGAAATACAGTTTAACGGTCTAACTCCACAATTCAGTCCTACATAGTTCACATAGTGCATAGTCTTTTCACATGTTTACAATTATTTAGAAACAAATCGCTGAATTCCATTTACACAGACTTTAAGTGTAATGGCTTTATATCTACATACTGTAACTGTGCATCCCTCTCTGCCTCTCTGTCTGTTGGTCTCTCTGTGTCCTCACCTACATATGGCGTCAATTCAGCTGACTTCAGGTAGAAGGCTCTCTACTTCAGCAGTGACATGCATACCAACCAGAAAAGCAAAGGAACGGGAACAGTGAAGGTGTTGATGTTCTGTAGTTTTACACTGTGCCGCAGAGCGACGAGAACTCTCACTGGAGCCTCGTCTCAGGTACCAGGACCCTAACAAGGATGTAGCAGAATGACCCTCCTTACACAGGCCTAAATAATGAAAATGTTATATCCGATAACATCACATTGTGTCTGTATGCATGTGCATGCTGGATGGCAGTGTCCTCATCAGCTCCTGATAAGGCAGCTCGCAGTCTTTTTTTTCCCCATTGTGAATGTCTATCAACCAGGTTTGGTCATGGCAGAGGCCGTTGCGTATGAATGTTATCGTGATAATGTTGTATTTTAAAATGATTTCATGGATTGAATTTTTATCATCTGACTCAGGAAGAACCCTGAGATCCAGCCTGCATGAAACATGTTTAATGGTGGAAAAATGAAATGAATGAGCACTAGCTGGACCGGAGTACATGGAAAGCACATAATAAGATGGTGTTCAGAATGCAGTCACAATGCAGGCTTTCAGCAGCTTTATGATCTTACAGCTGAATCGGAGTCAAGCTTACAGAGACAGAAGTGGTGAACACATACAAAGCCTTTGTAAAGTTATTATGTTACATTTATGATGGCAGAAGCTCCCCAGTAGTAGTTTTGATCTGTGCCATGCGTCTCAAAGAAAACCCTTGAGTTTCTTCACCAGTTCAACGTCCCTCTTCACAAGGTTGTCTTCTCAACAGTTTCTCAACATCAGTAACCTAACAACTACAAAGAGAGTCTTATTTGATCAGAGCTCTAAATTAAATTGAGGATGAGCCAGATACTTTTCTGTCCAGTCTTTTCTGTTTATTGAAATCTATTTCAGAACGGCTTAAGAACTGAACCTCTATTTGTCCAGCACCCTATTATTTCTAAGGTTATATAATTTCTTCTCAGCCGATGGCTAACACCCTGACCACCATCTGCATCCCACATTTAAGTCAAGCAATTCTCTTAAACATGCTTTCAAAATTCACATTGCATTGGGCGAAGTGTGGGGAATGGTCAAATAGTCGTGCTGAGCTTTTGCCTCTATAAGCCATCAGCCCTTCCTGTAGTTATTCCAATGCTCTGCCTTTAAGCAGCGCGCTCACTGACCCTAATTCCATACCGCTCTGGTGTCAATCTGAAAACTGAATGTAACCAATTCCAGGGAGCAAATTGAGGGACCATCAATTGTACAGGAGGGGCATTTTGTCACTATGGGCATGTCAGAGCGGAGATGGAGTGGGTATGGCTCAAGGGAGTTAGTTTGGCAACATTTCCGTGGGTCAGACACTATTCCATTGCTTGACAATAAATCTGATTTAATATCTATTGTGGTGCAGGTCCGCTCGGGTGCGAGTCGGTACGGAGAGTGAAAGAGAGAAGAAAAAGAGGGAGGGAGGCAAGCGAGGCAGAGTGGCGTAAATAAAAAGTGAAAGGAGAGAAAGCAGAATGGGATATTGGGGGCATTGTTGTATTAAATCAGAATAATAAAACTGTGCATGCACAAACAGTATCTAATAGAGACGTCTGGGAGCAGGAGAGCCACAGTTCCCCACCAAATGGTATCGGCAGTCCACAGTGATCCTGACACAAGGACACAGCTGCAGCAGCCACTTTTAATCAACACATAGCAATGCAACCCCCACTCAGAGAGTAATGCGGCTTATACCGTAAAAAGCCGCTCTGCTTCCGCGGGTGCAGAAGTGTTAAAGTGCTGCTGTGAAATAACAAGCTCCACCACTGGTTTAAAGTGTGTTGTAACCTGTTGTAATGGTGTCAAACTCCCTATAGCAAGCTTGTCAAGGAGTAGTACACAGGAGTCGCTGCCTATGCTAATCGCTGTCATCGCAAACGCTCTGAGAGTTTTATATTGCTGCTTTCAACTATATATCCTGAGCTCCATAACACATTGCGTGGTTAGATGATTTACTAGCAGGTGACACAGTATAATAGCCTCTTTGTGTTTTTTCAGAGAGGAGGGCAGACATATAAACAACGGCTATTAGCTCCCATCACTGAACACACATGCACTTAAACCAAAGCAGTGGTATATTATCATCACTGTGCTAAAATCTCACTGGATCCCCAACAGTCCTTAGTGTAGGGCTATGAAGGTCAAATGTTTTCATTTTTTAAGTTATTTTGCATGCCTCTACAAGTTGGGCACCACTTGTAGCAAAGGGGAAACTTCTGGTGGGTTTCTGAATGAGCCAAGAGTACAGATATGTTTGTTTGGAGCTGGGTTCCAAGGCTGCAGAAAACTTATTTAGAATCCAGGCTGTAAAGGTTTAAGAGCTGCTGGTTAAGGGAACTGTATAAGACAGCTCTGTAACAATTATTGGAGTAAACCAGAATAGAGCTTTCCTCTCAAAGGAAAAACAGCTCAGGAAACAACAGCTGAAGACCTTGTGAAGGGCATATAGACCATTATAGACTGTGTGGTAGACCGTCATCGTCAAGTCATCAGAACCAGAGTCAAGGTTATTGCTAAGTAGGTTTTCACATACAAGGAATTTGCCTTGGTACATAACAACAAACATAGTAAGTAGAACATATAAAGAAAGATAAAAGTAGTGCAAGTCAAGAAGCATAAATGTAAAATATATATAGAGGGTATAGAGTCAGTGTCACTGGGGGTCCTGGGCCTTGTTGATGAGGCCAGCTGCTGATTGGAAGGTCTCAGATAGTTTGTGTCTTGGGTGGGAGGAGTTGGCTAGTCTTTCCTGCACGTCTCAGGGTCCTGGAGGCATACAGGTCCTGCAGGGATGGCAAATTGCAGCCAATCACCTTCTCTGCTGAGCGAATGATACTCTGCAGTCTATACCTGTCCTTGGCAGTGGCAGCAGCGTACCATATAGTGATGGAGGAGGTGTAGAAGTGCACCATTGTTGTCTTTGGCAGGTTGAACTTCTTCAGCTGCTACAGGATGTATATCCTCTGCTGGGCTTTTTTGGTGACTTGAGGTCTTACGTGATGATGGTGCCCAGGAAACGGGTTATGGGGTCAGGCGGGGCTGGGTTCTTTCTGTAAGCCACTGCCATCTCCTCTGTCTTCAGAGCGTTGATCTCCAAGTTGTTCACCAGATGGTCAGTCTCCCACCTGTAGGCAGACTCATCCCTACCAGAGATGAGGGTGGTGTCATCCTCAAACTTCAGGAGCTTGACAGAGTGATGACTGGAGGTGCAGCTGTTGGTGGGGAGAAGAGTACAGGGGAAAGGACGCAGGAGGAGAACCAGTGCTGATGGTCTGGGAGTCAGAGACATGTTTCCCCAGCCTCATGTGCTGCCATTCAGACAGTTGCTGTACATCAAGAGCCCTAATCAATAGTTTTCTTAGCCTTCTCTTTCGTCTCTCACTGCAGTTCACTATGAGTGCCTGATAACTTTTCTTCCTATGGTCATTATGGCCACTCAGAAGGCTACTGTACATCTGCCAGCCCTTGTCATTATAGATAAAAATGTCGCTTGCTCAGAAGCCTCTCCCCCTTCTCCCATGACAGCAGAGTATCAGCGCTTGACCGCATGTCCCTTCCTCATTACAGCCACTCAGACAGAGTTACATCAGCTGGCCGGTATCCAGCTCATCAGCTCTATTTCTGATGAAATGACACATTGCAGATGTGAGGTCAGTGCACACTGAGATACTTGCAGCTTGTAAATGTATGGTAGTACACAGTTGATGTTTATGACATTGGGTCACTTTATAAGCTTAATTTTCAATAAATGTGGACTAACAAATGGTATCCAAACCTTTAACTGATGGTAAATGTATTCAGAATATATTATCAGACTCAAAATGGCATACGAAAAAAGCCCCTTGACTGTATCACTGCAGTGTTATGGTAATATGATCTTCAAAAGAGACAGATTCAGTTTTTATGTGACTTTTTGAGCTAAAAAGTACAATTTACTGAAAGACAATATTTGCTGCATGCATAATGTCCCACATGTCCCGCAGGCAGTCTTCCACAAATGCCCTTTGTTTGAGAAACACAACAAAGAGATAGTTTCTTAAAAAGCTAATAAGCATAAATTTGAAAAACAAAAAGTAAAAAACAAAAAAAAAAGGATTTCAGGGGAAGTCACTACATCTAAATAAAAGAAAACCTCCTCGCTGACTATCTTTTAATCTGAAGGCTGAGTTGAGTCGTGTTATTTAGTAACCGGCGTGTCTCATCATTTACATAATGCTGCAGGTTTGGAGAGAATAATCATGCAGCCAGTTTTGCATTCAGTAAGACATTGCTGAAACATTCACATTATCTCTCCTGCCTCCACATGCATTCCATTGTGCACCTTCAAAGCATCCAAGAATAGCTTTCACTGTTTATTCTTGCGCTACCACGCGACCTAATGCATGATGTGTGCTGCCTCTGTGCAACTGAGGTTACAGCACTTGGGGCTGAATCACAGACTTCATTCACTGCAATAATTAGATTCAATATGTCAAATTGATTCTGGTCAGTCATGTAGCTCACTTTACAACACTGTGGAACAGATTAGCCATTTTAGTGCTGGAGTGCAGTACTGAAACCAAAGCCATTACTTTCCGTGTGTGCATGTGTGCAAGAGCTGCAGAACCGTTTCTGTGCTCACTCTTGCTCACAAAGGTGCCATGATGTTGTTTGATTTCAAAATCAGCGCTCCCTAATCGAACAAGAACGGCTTCGCAGTGCCTGGCTGGAGATAAATGAATAGCATGCGGGACAGCGGCAGAGGTTGAACCGGGGTCAAGTACCATTCTGCCAGGCAGCCCAGGAGACTGCGCTCCCTGTCACAACACAGATACCCCTGGAGAAAGACGGAAAGAGAGAATGCAAGCAAGGGAGGGAGAGAGGCAGCCATAAAACCCAGCTGGGAAGGGGAACAGAGGTAGAAAACCAAGCAAAGGAAGGGATGCGGCTGTATTGATGAGGTGTAGTGGTGCAGGGGCTAGAGGGGGCGGATTTATCTTTAAGTCTCTCTGGTAAAAGCTGCTCAGCAGTGCCGTGTCCAGCCTTAACCCCATTCAGCCAATGGGGGTTAGAGCCACCACTCATCCGTCTTACTGGGGAGGGGAGACAGGCAGTGAGAGGAGAAGACGGTAAACTTTGGGTCAGTGGAGGAACAGGAGGGTAGTCAGTCATATGATTGTCATCCCTAACCAACGTCCTTTGTTCACTGCCAAGGCCACAGTCATGAGGGGGACTGCCCGTTAGACAGCCCCTGTGGGAGTGTGTGGCAAGGTGGTGATGGTGGGGAGCTGTGGCACTTGCTCTTCTGACAACCGTGTTATTGAAGGGTGGGGACGTAATTAGAGGGCGCGCCAGTGAGTACAGAATGTGGAACATCATTAACAAGCTCACATTGTTGAAGTGGGGACTGTAATTAAAGGGTTCCCAGAGCAGTGGGAGAGGGCTTTGATTGGAGGAGTAGAGGGACAAAGTGATTTCGCTCATCTACCACTAGTGGCTGTTGTGACCTTCACACCAATTGGCAGTAGACTGCATGTGTAGATGGTGTGCATGCGTTTCTATCTGAGTGTGTGTGTGTGTGTGTGGGCCTATTGGATGTGCTTGTCTGCGTGCATGTGTATGTATTTTGACTTGATGAGAAAGATACAAGGTCAATTAGACACTGGAGTCTACAATCTATGACATTGATCATCTCAATAGGCAAAAGACGGGAGGGGGAATCAGTGAGGGAACAACCAATTCACTGTTCTCTATATGGAAGGAAAAAGGTCAGAGGAGAAAATGTCTAATAAAAGGGCAGGAAAGACAGTTATATTCCAGACCCTGAGGGCCAGAAACAGAGCACAAGGCTGAACTGTGAATCCTTTGCCTATCCCCCGTGGAGGCTTTTGTAACTATTGAATGCATGCAAAGTGATTTACCATAGTTCCTTTCCTCTCGCTTTGTAACTATTTTTACTTGTAGCACGGGGCATTTGTGGATTTCTTGCCTCAGCCAATCATTCAGTTCTCCAGACATGCTCGGATCTTTTGGGGGTTAACAGTCAGTCTGAAATTCGTACATAGTTTTCTCTGCCTGTGAAACAAGGATCTCTGTATCGGAAGCTTGACCCAATGCTCCAAAGACCAAGAGCAACACGGTGACTCACCCAGAAGATATCCAAGGTCAGAGCTACAACTCTGGATGTCTGGCCGGGTTTCTTTCCCCCGGAGGAGTTTTGGAAATCAGAGGGATGTTACTGGCCTGCACGCCTGTTAGAAGAACTTACAAAACATTGTTTAAAAAGCTTGTCAAAGTGCATCACTGTGAGTGAGGCATAAACACGAATATGCAAGAATAAATACTTGCACATACAAGATTTCCCCACAGTGGACACTGGATGCTAAATAAATAAGGGAACACTGATTGCAAATTTTACCAATCACTGTGCTTCTCCACATTAAATAAATCCATCAGAATCATCATATTGGGTCAAATAAAAATCAAACCTCTGCCTCAACAAACTAACTTTCTTGCAAATAAATGAATGTCTAAGGGACATTCTTTTCCCTGAGGCAGTTTTCCCAGGCAGCCCTCAACTCCTACACTGTGTTTTGCTCTCAACAACATCATCCTGTTTTATTTAATGTATGGAACTCATTAGGAGCAATAAACATGGTCTAGGAATAAAGACCAGATAGGCTTAAGTCGGAGCAAAAAATACCCCAAAGACAACTCCCTGGTGGGCTCTGTGCACAAACAACCAGCTGCTGACTTTTACAGGAAAGCCCACCAACTGCTCCCATTACCCAAAAAATAAAACTTTCAGAACAGAACTTTTGTTGATAAGGTTTAGTCTCACTGGAAGTAATAACAAATTACAATTATCGGTGAGTTACTAATACAGATGAGCGCTGTGGTACAAAGTACAAAAAAGATCTCAAACAAAACAACATCACAAAACTCTGAGATACCGTGGTATCTACAGTAATATTCCATTTCAGATAGCAGTGCGAGCTTCAGGGAGACTAAATCCATTTTTATCATCAAAAACATTTGACTGATATGCTGTGTGTACTGGCCGTCTATCCCCTCATAACCTTTAAAACTCTACACGTGCACGGGCAGAAGTGTAAATACAGCAGGGAGGAAGACGTGGTCGCTGTGAATGCTTCATTCTGTGGCTACACAGTTCGAAAAATGGTCACGCTCCTCAACGAGATTTCTCTTGGGGGAATGAGTCAGTGTGCGTGTTTGTGTGTGTATATGTGTCCTTCTGTTGGAGTGAGTTGCCCAAAGAGCCAAAAGTTTTGGCCTTTTCAAAAGCCATCCGACAAAAAGATGACAAAAAAAATGATGTCCACATATATACTGTGCTGTCTCTCACTTTTGTTGTGTCATTGTTTTCACCATCACCACCACCTCTGACCGCGAGCAAACAGAGACGGACAGATATATCGAAAGATTGTCGGCTGCATAATGGCCGTTCACACAGATAGATAATACAGCGACACCCACATCAAAGCCCTTCAGCTCCATTAACATCTCCATTAGAGAGGAGCGATTGATTTATTTACCTGCGAAGCCCGACACAACATATCAGTCACAACAACCCTCACAACATACACATGCTGCTATCAGGCACCGAAGAGCAGCAAACATACTAAAAGAAAATGCTTTGACAATAATTAGAAAAGGTGCTTCAAAGCAGGGAATCTGTGTAGCAGACAGATCCAGCAGGCAGGACACTAAAGAAATAAATAAGAGAACAGCCTGTGAAAAAAAAAAGAAAAAAAAACAAACTGTCGGTAGGTTGAGGTTAAACACAACATGCCGGAATAACACAAATAATATAGGATATTGCTCACTTTGGAGTTACAGTAGTGTGTCAACCTTTTCGTGGGGCTATGTATATGAAAAGGTCATTCTCTACATAAAACCATACGTTTACCCGCAAGTGTTTGTATGTGCGTAAAGGTTGCAGCATCCTTGCAAACATTTAACGCCAATTCATCAGTTGTGAAGTTAGTGCACGAGTGGCGGAGAGGAGAGGAAGCACAGAAATAAAGATGAGGAAACAAGGATAGGAGGAGAGGTACTGTCTGTCTTTGCACTTTGAAACAAAAAAGGTTTCATACCAGAAGTTTCATACCATACTTTGACAGCAGGTGTATGACAGCTGACTAAATGCAGATAGTGTCACTGGCTGATGCACATTATGACAGTGTGTGCTGCTGTGGTGTAGAAGAAATGTGCATTTCAGATGAGAGGGGAGTTTAAAACATCTGGACAGCCGCAGCCCTGCAGTTTAAAAACTGGTCCCTCTGTCACTCGTCTTTATTTTCTATCTTTAAATGTCTTTATATCTCCTTTCACTTCCCTGTAACGTGCTGTAAGGTCATGCGAGTTTATCTGTTCTACAGTGAAGGTGAAGTAAGTGACTTCTGCGCTTGGTTATTCATGCATCAATGCGTCCTCTCTACTTCCCATATTTTCACTATCCCTCAATCACACACAAGCTATCATTCTCCCCACTGCCTCTTTCTCTTACACCATCCTATTAGCTGTCACAGCCGATGCAAGCCATTTTCCAGACATGACAATCGATACACACTCGAATAAGCACAACCTTGTGTCTTCTATGTAAACAGCAAACAGTGGTGGCAAGTTTCAGTTAGTGGTGCTGTAACTCCATGAACTGGGTGGCCCCAATGCAGCACAGTTAATGCTACGCATTAGATATAAACTCAAAAATATGCACAGTGCAATTACTGTTTGGAGACAAAAATACATTATGATATGTAGAATTTTGGAAGTCTAGTTCTACGTGAACATCTAAGTAGAGACGATATAGGTAGAGGTGCCAGCAGGAGAGATGCAGTGTCCTGCCTGTCTTGGCCAGGTCTTTGTTTTCCATTAGTTAGAGTTATAGCCCCTAAGGTACTCTGTGAGAGCACTTAAGGGTGGTGATAAATACACACAGCCACTAAAACAAAGCTGACTGACAATTCAGGGACACCACATCCTACCTGCATCCTCCTTGAATCCAGTCCTGGGCTCCACTTCAGTGCCCTGTTATCAAAAGCTCTCTCTTCACTGGCAAATCAAGGGACATATTTCCAGCATGAAGGTCCCTGAATTAAAAGTTGAGCTATCATGTCAAAAAAAGATGACTGATGGCTTTATACTGACAAATCAATCACCTGGGGACCACGATGTCACCCCTGTGAAAGGCGATCATCAGTGGTACCAAATGGACGTAGATATACACTCAATAAGCAGATGAGACCTGGGTCGAATTACTATTTGAAAAGTCTTCAATTATTTGTCAGTGATTCATTGATCTTGCTTGGCACGTATGTTTAGACCTCATTAATCTGGTTCTGCAGGCAGGCTCAATGAAACACTCAACTGGGCAACATATTGGAGCGTCGAGTCTGAGTCGATGCCAACAGTCAGGTTGGACTCTTTTCAGTGAAACTGTTGGTAGACTGGTTAATTAACGAGTATTTTCAAGGCAGTAACGCCAAGAAGTAATGAGCCCTCTTGTCACGTATATCATATATATATGCCAAAACACAAAATAAGCATGGGCGCCGCCAGCTGAATTAAAATCGTCATGTTTCATAAAATGACGAGTGCTGACACCCTGTTTGACTCGAGATAAATGCAGCACAACGCCTGACTTTCAGTTTGTACTCCCACTCTGCGGTTAGTCATCCAAAGAGAGGCAATGAACATTTAGTTCAATGTTGAAATATGTAATATTGCATTACATTGCTGTCTTTTCACCCAGACATGAAGTACCAACCTCTCACAGAGGCATAGAAAGAGAAAAAAAATAGAATTCGGGAGCGCGGAAATGTCTTTGACGATGTAGTAAATCACATCAAAATAAATCTTTCACTGCTCAATGGCTGAAATTGGATGTGAGAGATGAGAGCTGTGATATGTGTTTAGCATTCACCAGGTGAAATCTGCTGCTGTAAATGAGGGACTGGGGCAGCAATGGAAAACAAAGAATGAAAGAGAGAGAGAGAGAGAGAGAGAGAGAGAGAGAGAGGGGAGCAGTGACAAGGCTGATATTTATTTATTCTGGCGAGGGAGCATTTAGGTACTAGCACTTCAGTGAACAAGCAATCAAACGGTAAAAAACACAGCCTCATTGTTGACATAAATCATAATTATACCACAGCCTTACACTGCAATTCCTGATTTAAGAGCAATTGCAATGGGGAAAATTAAACAAGCGCTGCTGTGGTGAAGTATTTAATAATCATAGGTTATAACTGATGTTGAACTGAGTGGCTCATTTTAAGTATATATGAGGTTCATTTTGGTGTGTGATGTTTGATTTTACTATGGGTCTATTAACAGATTGAGGCTCTCACTCTGTAACATATAATCAGTATATCTGTTCATTGCATTCCCGCTTGCTGATGCTTCTTGTTAAAATAAACAGAAAGCAGTGGGGCTACAACTAATGCAAACTGATGTAACTGAGCTCAGCCAGACGCCGCTGAATCTGGCTAGTTAAACAAACCCTTGACTGTGCGCTGTGCTGTATTGGGTGGAGGAATGATGTGTGTCTGCGTCTCTTTCTATGCTGCCTTTTATTGTCTGATTATAGGAACAGAATAGCCATGGTTGGCTCAGACACAGCACTCAGTAACAGCTCACTCGCTTGTTTGTTTGCTAGTGTTTCTTGTTATATGACCAATTTAGCACTACAAAATGCATTACATCCACTAGTTACACTTCTTAATAGCATGTCAATACGTTACATCATCAGCATGTTCACACAGGACAGGGGAGATAAACACCCTACCTATCTTACACAGCTACCAGCTACATTTAACTACTGAAAGAAGCGCACGAGAGCTAACAAACCTAACACACTACACAGACCCTGACCGACTAACAATTACTGTATGTTCACTATCAAATAATCTGGTGATTCGTTGCGATTAATCATTTACCAACACTCCACAACCCAAAGATATCCTACTTACAGTTATATGAAACGGACAAGCAGCAAATCCTCACATTTGAGAAGCTGAAACCAATGAAACTTTGGACTTTGTAAATTACTTACACAATTGATTGATGTTCAATTCAATTCAATTTTATTTATGTAGCGCCAAATCACAACAAAAGTCATCTCATGACACTTTACAAATAGAGCAGGTCTAGACCGACTCTTTATAATGTTATTACAGAGACCCAATAGTTCCCACCATGAGCAAGCACTGTTGTTGATTAACTTTCTGTGGATGGAGAAAGAGATTTTCTTCCTGCATGAGACATGCTTCTTACACATTACATAATCCGAAGTCTGCATTATGTTCATTATGTCTACTTAGGCTTCTGTCACTTAAGAAATTGTTAGCACTGCCTTTCCTGTGCACAAAGAAGCTCTTTTTGATCCAGAGTCTCATACAAACAGAGGAACAGGGGATGAGGAAATATGTGTGAGCCGCCAAAGGCTGGCTGGCAGGATACAGGTTGTAAACCTAACTGAGTCTTCACATGAGTGACCACAAGTCATTTGAAACACAGCTCGCTGTATCCTGCTGCTTCACACGAGCCGACTTCACAGGACATCTATTGAGATGTGATTGAAATTTAGGACGGCAGTGTTCGTTTCATAAAAGGATAAAAGGGTCACCATCCACGGCCTGAAGAGATCTCCTCTGAAGGGCTGTATCTTTGGCAAAATAAAGCACCTTTCAAATTCCTAGTGAGAGAAAGAGAGACTGAGCAGTTACAACTACTGTCATCTCATCACCTGGGGACCATTAATCAGCTCCCAGTGAGAGACTGAATGAGAGAAAGAGAGAGGAGGAGGAGGAGGAGGAGGAGGGACAGGGAGCTGACAGGTTGGTGCGGTGGCAGGGAAGTAACAGGCCCAGAAGGTCTGAAAAGCAGTGAGCATCACTGAGCCGGATACACACACAAATGGGTACCCAAAACACACACCACATGCACAACAGTGCTGTCAAGCTGTGCCCACAATGCATGTAAATGCGTGTACACACACACACACACACTCTAGAACACACTTCTCCGTCACCTGTGTGAGGCGTTGTGGGGCTGTTGGAAGTTGTGCAGGCCCTGATTGAGAGCTTTTACACGTGGCTGGGAGCTGCAATTGAAGCTACGCTGCATGTTCTTTTTTTCTTTTCTTTTTTATTGAAACGTGGGAGCGGGGCATGGATGGATCTCATGTGCTTGTTTGTTCATTCATTCATCACACTCAATAGCACAGATACTACTGAAGGGAGGCAGTGCAGGACGTCATGTATTTCAGTTAGCTTGTCTGGTTTGGATTTCAATGTGAGACAGGAGAGAGAAAGGCAGTAATTGAGGGGAGCGAGGTCGTGTTTCCTGGTTTTTATTCAAGCTTAATGCATCATTTTCAGCAGAGATGTGGTGCCATCATTCAGTGGCAAAATTACAGGTGACAATTTGTAACATTACCATGGCTCTTTCTTTCAGTACCACTCATTTTGATCCATTTCACCTTTTGGACTAAACTCCATAATCTTTTTTTCCTGATGAATGATGATGAACAACTTATTATAATTCTATATAATAAAGCTGAAAGAGCAAAATAGTTGCAATGGTGAATTTCATTTGCATTACAACCGACATTACAACTTGTCAAAATGACAAGATGATGATGAACTAGTGTGGAGAAATTCCCTGGAAAGCATGGCATAAAGCATGGTGCTATGCCTGCTACTGTACTGACAAGACATTTCATACAAGGCATTGGCATAAACACAAACTGTCCTCTGTGGCAGTGAATTGGATCTGTCAGTAGGATTGGAAATATAATACAGAAATCACTCAAAATCCCTGTAATTAAACACACGGGCATTTAAACATGCACAGAGGCACAGGCAGACACATACTGAGCATCTCCTCTGCAAATGTACAGTATTTTCTGTAGCAACCACAAGCCTGCTACTCCAGAACGGCATAAAGTGGCAGAAGAAAAAGATTCAGGTCAATTCTCGGTTGATTTGAGAGGTCAAATATTCATTCTGTCTTCCAAAAGCATGCTGTGCATGTCAAGGCAAGCTGAGAGAAATTAGATTCCGCTTGAATGTATCATGCTAATGGGAGAGCACATCTTCTTTTGCATGCAAAAAATTCTGCATATAAAGTCATATACAATACTTTGTCATGGACCCTGACACACACACACACACACACACACACACACACACACACACACACACACAGCCTCTACTATTCATCTCCATTTCGACTGCAATTGGGTTTTTAATTGGTTGATATTTTGAATGTCAATTCATATAAAATGTAGCTTTCTTTGACTTTTTATAGCTGAACAAAAGTACACACAGTGTAAAAAAAAGGATGTAGAGTAAATCTGTCTTCTCAGTGACACACAAACACAATCCATTGGTTTCTTGTTGTGTTGGACGATTTTGTTAAAGCTCAGAAAATACCTTTGGAGCTTCTGGATGTCAAAGTCCCAGATGAACCTCCTTTGATATCCTCTTTTCTGTTACAGGATTACGCTCTCTCTCTCTCGCTCTCTGTGTGTTCATATGCATGCTAAACATGTCCATTTTATGGTTTGTTTTTGACATTTGGGTGCTTTCTGTCTGAATTCCACTCACCTATTAATATTTCCTTCTTTATTAAGATTCATTTTGAGTTGCTTTGAATAAGAGCATTCATTAAACGCCTGAAGTGTGTGTTCAAAAGTTACAGAATATGTGGTGATGTAGAAACTGCGGGTGTACTCTCCAGATGGTGTTGTACGTATGCAACACCAAAAAAGGAGAAAAGGGGTAGACATTGAACTGCAGGAGATACACAGACAGACTCCAGGAAGCACCTCAGTGCCAGTGTGTGTTACAGTATGTTAATCCAAGTTGGCATATATGCTTCGGTAGTCCTCATGTTTAATCTCAGGAAATGCATGGGATCATTTTAAAACCTTTCTTCACCTCAGGGTAAAGCAGAGTTTTTGTATTTTTCCTCCTCGTCTTTTCTGGCTTCCTCTCTTGCTATTTTGCATCTTTTTTCCTGCCAAAGGATTTTTGGAACAATAAGAGATAGTGAGAAATCAGAAATTGTCAAATTCGGCTACTGATATGCATGGCTCATAGGATTTTATGCAATGAACAGTAGTTAATTGTGCTGTCTGAAAATATTGGAATATAAAACTGTCTCACGCAGATGGTGATTGGCGGCTGAGTTTTAATTTCCCCCACCTTTAACCTGACTTGAAGGATGTTTTTGTCACTGCATAAATATTGTTTCATTTGCTCATTTAATTGTTTTTACTTCACTATGAAGGTGCCATATGATACATCAGTGTGGAGATAAACACATATAAATGATGACAACATATAACCAATTAGAGCAAAGCCACATCTCACACAACTTGGTGATGCCTCGGTCATGGGTGCCATCTGCTTAACAGAAATAAAAATCACCAACATCTCACCTCTATCTGGGAAAGCTCACAGGATCAAATGTGGTCAGGAATGTGTGTTTAAGAGCAGCGCAGTGCAAAGGCTCTGTGTCCCTGCTCGTGCCCATGCCTGTGCAGGAGAGTGTTTGTTGTCGGCGTGTAGAGCATGTAGAGTCAGATCCAGACAGATATTACAGATATTGGCACCGTTGAGTTCCGCTCCCTGTATCTTGGTCCAGAGCAGATGGCCACAGATCCATTCAGCCAAGGCCTTAATAGAGCCACAGCTGCTGGCAGACAAAGTGAATCTCCCTCCATATGCACTTCCTTAGAAAACACAGCACTGCTCTGTTTGCTCTGCTCTGGGAGTGAGACGCAGTCCGCAAGCTTGGACTCAGACCAATGATACTTCTCCATAGGTAGCAGTCCACACAGGGCAATTTGTTTAAATTTAACAAAGGCTGACGGTGGACAGGTACACTCCTGTGTCCTGCTCACATTCAGCCATAAAGCTGCCATTAACAAGGTGGCAGTGAGTGCAATATTTTCACCTAACAAGAGCCGATCCATCTACTACAATTTCCACCTGTGAGAAATACAGTTGTGACTGTGGAGATCCAGATGCCCTTATTGAACTCATTAATATAGAAGTCAATGCAGTTCTCCTGAATGAAAGCGCAAGTACTACTGTGTATATATGATCACTACAACAGTGTAAACTGCCATTGTTGTTATTCTGGTACACTTCTGCCTTATTTATTTGCAAAAGTGCTTATTGCTGTGATAATACTACATTGCAATACAAGCACTTGTCAAATTTAAATTAGGCTAAAGCATTAGTCTCGACAAGAGACATTTTGATTTAAATCAGCTGCATTTTGGATGATCATCCCAGATACATTAGCAAACACACTTCTTAAACATCTGCAAATTTCTATTTCTCTGTTTCTAATGGTCTGTCTCTTTGTCTCTGACATAAATGTACCTACTGTGTGGAGTTAGCATGTTCTCCCTGTGTTTACAAAGGGTTCTAGACACAGTTTAACCAATAAAAGACAGTTGGTTTGAAGAATCTGAATTGTCCACATAGTTTGAATGTGAGTAAGTATGTGTTAGTCTTAGGATCCTCCTAGCAGGCCAATTCTTGCAATTCTGTGTTAGGAATATGAAGTGTGACTGCAATTATCACTATCCTGACACGGAGGAGTGTTGAATCCACAATGCAGGCGTTAAGAGGGTGAAAGCACTGGCAAGAGCCAAATCGCAGTCAGAGAGGAGATCTGTAGATTAAGAAGCACACTATCTTGGGAAATGCAAAGGCAGGTCGACCAAGGTAAGACACTGACGGGAGAGAGAGGAGAGGTTCTCAACTCACTCAGGTGAGGGACAATAAACGCTAACCAACTGGGAAAGCAAGGGGCTTGACATTTCTAATTAATATTAATTGAATCACTTGAGTGCTTTGTTTACTGAGTAGGAGCGACCACGGATCAACAATCCCACTTGCTGCAAGGGGGGAATCACAAACATCGCAAACACAAAAATGCATCCCCATGTACACACACACTTGTGTTGATGTACTCTGGGAGATCTGGAGGAGATAACTCATTAAAGTTTCAAGCATGTATTTGTGGGGAAGAAAGTGTGGAGAGAAACTCATCACCAAACTTCAGTGTTTACATCAAAGTCCAAACCATCCATACAGTGCTAATCTGTTTTGGCACACAGCAACTGCAACCAAGAGACTGCCCACATTCAGATAAAGACACACAATCACGCGCATACTTCAAAGTTTTGATGTGCTGGTGTTTTAAGTTGTTATGTAGCTTTCGGCGGCAGACTCATCCCAGGTGACTCATGGTGGGTGACTGTCCACTAATGGCTCCACTGCTTCAAAGCTGCTTCTGTGAGTTTCTGGGAATGTTTGTATTCAGAAATGTCTGTGTGTGTGTGGAGGGAGGAGAGTAATCTGAGGACATCTTGTCAAAAGGAAAGACGGAAGAAGTGAAGGAGGCGTTGTGAGAAGAATGAGACGAACAGAGGAGGACATCAACAAGTGATAACAAGTGAAAAAAATGAGATCTTGTTGGTGCAGAACCAAAGGGGGAAAAAAGCATATAGAGAATAAAGTGGTGTGAGTAGAAGTAGGATGCATGTGTGTGTTATAAAAACATAAAAATTCAGGGAGGAAACTTTCAAACTACATTGTAAAGTAAAAAGGAGGCAAAGAAAAGTAAGTTGGGCTTGCAAAGAGTAGGTAAAGTAGAGTGAAGAGGCGGGGTAGAGATGAGAGGGGGTGGGTGTGCGAAGACGACTGAGAAGCAATCGTGTGGATGGTTTGACATTTACTGAGGGTCGTAGGAAGCAGTTTGTAAAGGCTTTGGTTAGGTGAGGAGGATGTCAACTAGACTGGATAGTTTGTTGAAAAAGATGAGATGGAGGAAACGGTGTGAGGATAAATCAGAGGGTGCTTGAAATCAATAGAGTGGATTAGTGGAGTGGGGATGTGGAGGGGTGTAGAATAGGGAGGAGATGGCACTGAGGACAGATGGTGTTTAAACACCCTCAATGCTGAGAGAGCTGGGGAGTGTCAAAAAATCAACAGAGGGAGTATTTGTGTCCAACTTCTGCCATGGTACATACCCATGCCAACTGGAGTACGGCAGCACCCCATGGCACCAGTCTGGACAGGCAACACCATCTGAACAGCATGAGCAATCTGACTATTCATCTGAGCATGCTAGAGCAAACACAAACACACACACACTCACACACACACGTATTAAAGTAATGCTTCTGTCGATCCATTTTAAACCACCGAACACAGGCCAGAAAGTAAAGCCCCTTAAAGAAAAAGAACAATCTTGAAAATGGAAAAAATAAATCATGACCTGCTGCTCAATCAATCAAACAGTCCGCTGAATACACAAACACGACATACAGGAAGCAAAGAGGAGGCGAAAGCAAAAACTAGGACAGTCACACTCCCCTGTTGATCTCTCATTCAGTCACACCTCCAAGTCATTCCCACAACATCAGCCACACAGCAGGACTCTCTGCAGCTCAACGCTGCCGTGACAATCATGATTACCGACCTCTTTAACAGAGAGACTTGCATCAACAGCGCACCAGTTCGTGAAGCGCACTGGAACAGAACTGTCCTCCAAACAATATAAACCACAACAGCAGTCAAACTGAATGTATGTGGTCTGCACACTGAGCAGCCATAATCCCTGTCGGTATTAATGAAATTATACTTACAGAGTTTTAAGAATTATTAAGATTAAAAAACACGAGTGGTCAGACGATCATATAGGTTATAAACAAACCTCCAGATTACCATAATTTATATGGATGAGGAAACAAAGGCCACCAGTAAAATTAGTACCCAAACTGTCTGCCAACACAGTTTTTCATACAACTTTTCCGTACTTGCTGTAAATGTGCACTCACAGTTTTCCTGTGCAATGAGGTGTTTTCCATTCAGGTCATTGTGCAAACTTAAGTTAGCCGGCTGCTGGTGGTAACTTCATATTCAGCGTACAGAGAGTGGTAGAAAGCGAATAAGTTTATTTCCCAAAATGTCAACCTTTTCCCTTAAGCACACTCATGTACAAAGACAAAGGCAATTTGATTAGATGATAAACACATGGACATCAAATAGAGCACATCAAATAACGGTCAGTCTAAATGCAGTGAAAAACTCCAGTTCATCAATAAACTAGTGGTGAGCACCAACATGTAGAAAAAGAAGTGGTTTTAGGTTGAGTTATGCGGTTTCCATCAGCCATGCAGGTCCACAAAATGAAATGGATATAATGCACATGAACTGTTTATGCGGACTGTTTGGTATAAACCCAATATCGAGCTGGTAGATGTGTGGCATTTCATCAAATTCTATCAGACTGCGGGCAACCATGCAAGGCCCACACCTCTAAACAACCTGCTGGGAGGGTTTACCCTCTGATCAAGGTCTCTCACCTGGGAAGCCTCAGAGCACATCAGGCTGACTTGAATTGAATATAGATATGGGTAAATGAATTATGAATTATGAATGGGCATCAATCCAAAATGTGAAAATGCAATAGCTTTTCAAATTAAAATGGATTTGTGATAACCCTTGGAAACTTGACACAGATGGGCCGACATATAGAGGCTGATGGGAAAACTGAAATACTTCAACTATATAATATATAGTTATAATCGTTATATGTAATATGATGAGTGCAAACTCTGGTGCTACATTTTGAGAGTCAAACTGACATCGACCCTTGATACTTCAAAAATGCTTTAAAATGACACAGCTTTAAAGCAAAATAGTAGTGTCTGCATCACACAAGAACAGTGAATGACATCCCTTGGAGCTAAATGTGTGTTGAATCATTTGAAAGATTTCAAAGAAGCAAAACACTCACTCTGTAAAAATGTGTCTTTGTGTCTTTGTGCCTCACATGCAGCAAAAGCCTGTGTGTGTGTGTGTGTGTGTGTGTGTGTGTGTGTGTGTACGTGTGAATCTGGGGGGCAATATGGCACTAATGCGCGCACACACGCAGCCCAACAATTCTGCTATGTGTCAGAGCTATTCCCATGTAGGGACAGCTGAAGTTGATCTCATTAACTTGCCCTTCATTCAAACAGCTAATTACACACAGACACACAATCACAGCCTTCACAGCACAATCAAGTCCTGACGGAGGGAGAGAAAGAAAGACAGAGGGGGGTAAGAGTGGGAGAAAAAGACTGCAACAAACACAGAAAGAAAGAAAGAGAGCGGAGGACATGCTGAGAAAGAAAGCAGATCACAGAAAACAAAGTGAAAGAGAAAAGAGAAAGTGGAGGCTTCATTACTTCTAAGCCTTCAACAAGTATTTTACTTGAGTATAAGCTGATTTTCCCTCTCACGTACAGCAGCGGATTGGCTCAGAGTCAGAGTCTTTCTGAAAAGCTATTTGTTTCCAGTATCCCTAATAAAGGAATTAATGTTATGTTAATGACTTTTCAGCCTATTACTGCTCTGCTGATGGATCCATCTGTACTTGAAAACGTCTTTTCCTCCAGAACCCTGCCGCATGGTTATTTGTGTCACAGTCTTTGTCAGGTAATTTATGGGAGGACATTAAGCCGTTAATACATTGTGTTACAAAAAAGGCGACAGTTTAATGGCATTGCGTAGATGAGCAAACTAGCCATCAATAATGCCGTATAATGAAGCCTGTTGAAGGTCTATGGGGAATGAAAACAGTAGCTGCTGAAACTTAAAAGAGAATATTAAGACTTTGTGCATGTTTGTGTGAATGTGTGTGTGTGTGTGTGTGTGTGTGTGTGCAGATGCTGCTTTATGTGTGTATGTGTACAACTAAGTGAAGTGGAGCAGGACAGCAGTTGGCGGAAGAGGCCGGTGTAACAGAGCAGGGACAGTGTGTAGGAGGCACACCACTGTAGAGATCAGGGTTCAATCCATAGCAGTTAGCGTCAGGGTTTTTGATCTCTGGTTCACTTTTGGAACCACTTCCAGTTTGATAACAAAAAAAAAAACATACCCTCACTCTTTTTTATTACCAAAAACCACAAAAGATTCAGGTAGCAGGCTTTTTCTATATGAAATGACAAGCTTACCTTGTGGCAGATTTAATCCATGGCTAGTGAATCAAATGAAACTCGGTTGTTGTCCTGTTATTATGCTCTCTGCCAACAAAATCCAATTACAGATTTCAACTGAATCTTCAACTGTTGATAATTTTGCATGTAAAAGTCTGAACCTAAATGGAACAGGTAAGGAATTTGAAAGGATTCGGATTCACAGGTGCATTTGTTACTGGAGTCATATTCAATAAAATGCAATCAAGCCCCAACATAACTAGCAGTGGTGCTTTAGGCATGACTGAAAGCTCCACAATTCAACACTCAAGTGGCAGTGTTTGCGAATGGGAAGCCAGTGAGGAATCATGCCCTTGTCGCTGCACTAGTGACTCATTAGTGTTTGGTGCACTTGTGCAGAGAAGGGTTGGGTTCTGGGAGGATGGTGTGAGCCTCTTCACATTACACTCTCATGGTGAAGATCCTCGCTGGCAAGTGACTAGAAACTGTTGGCAACTCCACGTGCATTGGAGGAAGCATGTGGTAATGTGGCAGTGAGCGATAACTAGATGCAGGGCGCGTTGGCTTTTCCAAATTGAGAGCGAAAGGGGAAAATTGCAAACAAGGATCGATAAGAGGAAAAGGAGAAAGTTAGGGGAAGGAAAAAAGAAGCGGTGAGAAAGAGCAAAATGAAGAGAGGAGGAGAAATCACATAAAAGGATTATGAAAGAGGTGATTCCGGTCAAGAGGCGGTTTACTGCTGTCGTCATTCACCCAACCTCTACTGCTTGTTCTTTTCATATCTCCCCACTGCTCACCTCCCTTTGTCTCTCTCCTTCTGTCCTGTCTCGCACTCTGTCTGAGTCTGAGGAGTATTGCTGTTATGAAACATTCCTCTTTGCTGTAGACTTCAAATCTGAGAATCTTCAGTCAGTTCTCTGTTTCTGAAGTCTTCTGTCTGGGCCTTCTATCTCTATCTCTGCATTGCTGCCTGTCTATTTCAGTCAGACAGCAGTACATGTTTGACACTTTGCTCCTCGACTCTTAAAGTAAGGTCAGCGCTGGCTGTGTCGTGCAGGCAGCACATCAGCAGCTACTGATGGGAATTACGGCTCTTTGAAGGGAGCCGGATGTTGTGGCTCTGTTCCTTTCCGTGAGCCGCTCAAAAGAGCGGCTCTTCGTTCTTTTTCCTTTTTTTTGTCACTAGGTTTATCTGCGAAATACTCACTAGACATCCCACCAATATAATATCATTTTGCATGTGTGGACTAGGTTTAGCAGCACTAAATTACTCATATTGCCAGACCTAATGTCAATGATCTACATTACACAAAGTGAGGCCATATCCCTCTGCTTTGAATTTACCCTCTGTATGAAATGTGTGATGTAAATAAAATTGCCTTGCCTTGAACACAATACATGCAACACTGTGACTGGCTGGTTCTCACTGTTCATGTAAAGGGGACTGGATTTAGGGCAGGCAGTGAAATCTGGGCTCAAAGATGAAAAGAACGGCTCTCACCAAGTACGACTCTGTTCCCTTCGTTCGCACCAAAGAGCCTTTGAAAAGAATCGATCGTTCACCAACGTAACGTCACTATCCGCAGCTCAGCAACCACGTCACTCCATCAGTGTCCACAGTGGTTGTGTTCTGGCACAATTCACCTACCGTCAGACTATGAATGTGCTACAAGTTCATGGCAAAATATCAGTTCTTGGTCTCACAGGATAGATGTGCTCTGTTTCACAAGATTACCGGTACTCACAGTTCACAAGTAAAAACATTGATGTGACTGTTAATATTTTTGGAAAATGGTGGGAGGGGAACAATGACTTATTGTCTGCAAATGGCACATTTATACATGTAAGTAAAAAAAAGAAGACTTGAAGCATGAAAAGACAGGTCACTGTGACATGTGTTTGACCGAGCCTGCATGGAGTGTGATAGACAAGGGATAACTTTTCTGCGGCTGCCATCCTCACTGTGATGCCCACTGTGCAGTGACAATACATGGACTACTAATTCAAAAGACACACACATACAGTAGATCAAGACTTGCTGCATGTGTGCATTCATATACACACATCCAATTGCAAGAATGCAAAAGCTCAGTTGAATGGCTTGAGCAGGATAAAGCTTTATCAAAAGCTGATTTTCTTTATTGAAATCACTGATCATGTTATTTGACATTTCAATAGGCCTGGGGGGGATTTAATTCCTCTGCAGGAGTGTCATACTATGGAGCCGAGCTACACCCCGCTCCTCGATAGCAGCCTCAGCTCTGTCTGCACCAACCCTGCCCTGCAGTCATTCACACAACTGGGAATAAAATGAGCTAAGTAGCAGAAGATTAAGACGGATTATAGCTGGTGTTGTAAACCATCTGAATGCTGTCTCATCACTCTGGAGATGAAGGCTTATGATGGTATGCATGCTATGCTAAGTGTGTATGGACAGTTGACATGGAAACTACAAATGTTGTGAGAGAGTACAGATGTATGATCACACATTAACATGTACGCAGCGCATACTGTGGCAACATGCTCATGAGGAATTGCATGGGAAACAAAAGTGCTACATCAGTGCATACAGGCTAATGTACTCTGAGTAATGTCTAAATGAGTGGTGAGTTACAATGGATTCTTACGCGTCTTGTGAGCCATAACAGTTCATTGCAGTGGTCACACTCACATCTTTACATGGCATACTGTACAAATCCTGACTGTTTGCTACTGATTTTCCTGGGTTAAAAATATCAATAAGGAAAATAACATTTTAAAAACGAATTTTAATTTAGATGCATGTGTAGGATGGAGGTTTCTAGATAAAAAGGGATTTTAGCAATTAATGACTGAATTGAGTGTATTGGGACCAAGCTGTTTTCATGTTATATGCCAAATGTCACTATGTTTGTTCATCCTAGCAGAGTAAAAACTACTTGAAAATCAGTTACTGAACACCATTTTGCCAGCTGCTTGATCCAATATATATTGAAATCTCTTTTTCTTTCTTTTGAAAGTTTTGTATTTCTTGTTTTCTCATGTTCTCTCTGTCTTCATCTCTCAGCTTCTCATTCATCACGTTCTATGGGTGACAAGGATCCTATACGAAGGTACTGGAATAAATGGCCCCCTGCCCTGCTATCGACAGGCTCTACTCAATTGAATTTAATGCTTGGCTGCCCTTGTGTTTTCTTTCTCAGTCTGGCAAACAAACTCATTTATTCTAATTTTGTGATATCTCCATGTCTCCATCTGGGAGCCCTAACATCAACTCCACACTCTTGTGGGGCTGTGCTTGACTGAGGTGGCATCCATTAATTAACCACCTAATCAGAACCAATTAATGTAATAATACATAGCTTGATTAACGAAATTACTATAGGCATTTCAAAACAAGGTATCCAATATCTAACACAAATAGGTTGGGAAATGGCAGGTAATTATTCCCTGCCATGTTAAGTGAATATCAATGGATAACAATGTGGCTATATTGAGCTTGAGTAGACGGGAGACAGTTATTTTGTCAGTGCAAAGGAACAAGATGACAAGTGCTGTCTGTATCGTGGTACAGAAAATGAGACAAAGCTAGACCATCTGAACAGACTCACATCAAGACAGGAACTGTAAAGATGAAGGAGCCTTTTGCCTTCAGACTTAGAAGCTGATCATAAAACATCATAAGCTGTGAGCATACATACAGAACAGATATAGAAAAAACAAAACAAATCTAGGCCACATCATGTCTATTTTTCCATTTGTCCTTTCTATATGGTCCAGTATAAAGAGGTGCCATTTTTCAGACAAAGTACTCATGGGAAGGTAAAGCCTTCCTCAGCTTATCCTGTATGAGAAGGCTCCTTTCAGTCTGAGCGCACCTATGGGCGACCATTCCCTCTGTCTCCATCTCCCTCCTCCCTGCAGAGCCCGGCAGTCTGCCTCAGAGGAAGATCTACCGAAGATAGATCTGTTGTCATCACCTCTGGCTGGGACACTAGCTGGCTGGTTCATACAAATATAGAGAAACACACACATGCACACGCTCGCACACCCTCTACAGTGGAACTCGAGACTTTCCACCCCCCCCCCCAGAACATTGCACTCAATAACGGCAAAAACCAGAGCTGCAGAACAGAGTACAAACGAGCAAAAGAAAATCCCAGAATCTAAGAGCTCAGTGTGCTGTTGCGAATTTTCTGCCTTCCTGGATCACCGCGTCTGAGCATTCAGCCAGGCTGCTTCAAAACATACACACAGCAGCGCTCGCATACACACACACAAACGGAGGAGAACACACACAGAGCACACACCCACAAAGCAGCTGTCAATCATTCAGCTAAGCTTGCTCAGATACTAAGAAAGAGCAGCCGCTAAGTCAAACTTAAAAAACTTGTTAGTGTCGCCTCTCCTCTAAGGAGCTTCAGGCACTGAGTTTAAAACTACCTTGGAACATATGAGCTATTGATCAGATCAATCAAAGCTGTGTTCTAGACACACAAACACCTCTTATGTGTCCCAGAGAGGCGGGAGATGGAGCAGGAACGATGCCTGAGTTATCCTGCCATTTGCTGCCTCTGCAGCAGAAAGCCAATATCATGATAGCAAAGAACAAAAGCAAAAAGCTCCACAAATGTTCTGCCGGACATGTTGTCAAACTGGACAAGCTTTTTCCAGAGAGGACTTTTTCTTTAATACACAGGTGGAAATATCGATCACTGTTTTACTGTTTTCTTTAGTGAATATTCTGTTGGAGCTGTTAATTGATACACAGACAGCATGTGACAGCTTATTCTGAAGCTGCGAGTGGCTTGCTGGTGTTTGCATAGTGTGTACACGGTATTTTACAGGTCCCAAGCTTCAAAAATCACCAAAATCATAATCTGTTTATTTGACCTCTGCTTATCTTGTTGTTTTATTGTATTAATTCAAAACCATTCTACTGTGTAATTGTCTAGTCTGTGAGACTTGCTAATGCAATCATAAAAAAATTTGCTTTTTGATTAGCTCATGAAAACACTGCGGTCATAAGCCATTGTAATTTAAAGCTGAACACCAAAAAAAAAGATGCCATTCCTGCGCCGCTCAGCTGGGAAGTAGATCACAGCTGTCAAAATCCTCCTCTAGCAGATCAACCATAAAATGAATACAAAAGCTACGTTACAATATTAATAATGGAACTTTTTGAGATGCGGCACCTCTCTTCTGCATTCTTCATTGTGAGGTCACACATATTCATGTGATTTCTGTGTTTTGAATCGTATCTAATGCAGGCACCAAAGAGCCGAGAGGACTCTTCACATTTGGTTCTTGATTAATAAATGGACCTGCATTGTAAGAAGATCCTCCCTTGAGGACAAGAACACAGAATCATGCTGAGCTAAGGGTACTTGTGTTTTTTGGGTATTGCCGCTTTATTTGATAGGACAGTAGAAACAGGAAAGGCAGGGCAGAGAGAGGGGGGATGACCTGCAGCAAAGGGCCCGGGCTGGATTTAAAGCTGTGCCACTGCTGTAAAGACTCAGCCTTGATATGGTACTTGCTGGTGAGCTACCGGGCCGCACCAGTTGTGGTGTTCTTATATGAACAAAAGGAAACAAAACTCACTGCGGGCACAAAAATAAAAAGTAAACTCAAAATTCAATAAAAAGGCTCAAGAAATACAGTGTATCTCAACTAACCATAACCACCACTGACAGCTCCATAGTGACCTTCACCGTGAATAACCACTGTCAACCTAAACATAGCATACACCATTATCACACCTGACAGTGTTACCATCACTCCTGACGCTGATGGTCGACTCCTCAGCCTAACTTATGCTGATCTACAGAATGGGAGCTCCATGCAAAGGCTGCTTCATCAATAACTCATAAAGCAGCTCATTTCACCTGCCTGCAAGGCGTGAAACAATGGGGAGGACTTGTTAAAAATATATAATCTCAAGAGACGGAGCGCTCACTCAAGAATGCATAAGCAGGTGTGTTTGTCATAGCCGCCTGTGTTCACGAATGCATGTATGCAAGTTCACGAATGTATGTGTGCATTTATAAATGTGTGTATGTGGATATTCTGTGGGTTTGTTTTGGAGGCAGCGCTGCTCTAGCTTAACTCCCCTGCAGGTTCTAACCACAAACACAGTCCATGCCACATACAGTATATCATAACAGTGAAGGGGCCAGATAACAATGCAGCTCCTGTCATGTTTCATGCATTCTGATATGGCAGCCAACACGGAAAGAAAAGCTACGAACAAGGTGAGCGGCCTACAGGGATGACAGGCTGCGACTACCAGTGAACCATGTTGGTACACAGCCTTCCTCTTAACACGTTCACTGTACCACAGTCCAACTCACAGCTCATAATGCAGCTACACGGAGAAGACAGGTGAACATTTTGAGTATGGATGACACACATTCTGTGTTCCCGCTGCCGTATCTTAAAGCAGGGATTTTTGGGAATCATCTCGTCTGTGTGGGAGCCCTTCCAAGAGGAGGCCAAAAAGAAAACATTTCTGTCAAGGGACTTTTCATGGGTAGCTGTGTGCGTCATTGCTGAATGAAATGCACGAATAATTCCACTTTATTAGCCTTAATTCTAAGGACAAATATAGGTTTGGCTGGAAGTCGCTACAAAAATACAGTGGATATTAAAGGGGTGAATTATGGGAGAGCACCTCTGTTCTGACAGATAGCATTACTCAGTGATGCAGACCACTGAACCATCAATTTGTCCATCTGTTTCTTGCTCTGTAGTATCTCTGTCTTTCACACTCCTACACTCTTTCTTTCAGATAACCCCCCCCCCCCGTCGCAATTGTCATTTCTCTTTTCATTTGGCTCTCATCTCTCTCAATCATCTTGTCTCTCAGATTCCTGTACGCCATTTCTATATCTCAATCAGTGAGGGTAAAGTGAGAAATCATATGTAATATCACACTGCAGTGCACTTCCATAATGAAAAGGGGGGCTTGTGTAGGAACAATATGAGTGACATCTGTGTGTATTTCTTTCTTTCCTCCTTCTTTTTTTGTTTCTGCCTTCTTCCCTCGTTCGTTGCTTCTCTCACGCCTGGCATTTTTTTCTCTCTCAGCCTCTGCTTGTCATCAGTACCTGATGCTACACTTATTTAGCGCAGTACAGCGCTTAGTGACTGACTGGTCGCATCCTCTGCTCGTCTGCTTGCTGGTTATGTGGCTGTTTCTTTGTGTGCTGCCAGTTGAGTGTGAGGTTTCAAGTATGCAACACACTCTCTGGAGTTCACGGAAGCACCCACCTTGCCCTGTCCAACCCCACTGTGCCGACTGAGAGGGCTCTGACTGAGCTGCCTTCAATAATTCATTCTGAATCAAAGTGAGACAAAATGGATTGCAGCAAAAAACATTACTTTCCACTTGGAAGGAAATATAGTCAAAATTCAAAATCTTTCACATGAGGTGGGAGTTCAACTAACAGTTAAAGGGGTATAGAGCTGTGAATACAAGCTGAAATCTGAACAATAAATGAGCAGTGACTCGTGAACTCTTGTGAATAATGCAACAAGCTGTTATTATAGAGAAATTATGTTATTTAAAATTAAACCTAGCAGAAACCACATTTTTATATAATTTTTCATTATTTCCTTTTGTAGGAATATATTGTGTGTATATACATGCACTCATTTGAAATTTGAAACGGTGTGTGCATACATGGTTCTGTGAGTGTGTATGATGGCCATATTACTCCTGACGGTCTCCTGTAGAGGACTGCGCTCCCCTTTCATCTCCTTACCCCCTACCTTTAAGCCCCGCAGTGGCCCAGCTTGGCGGTGCCAGCACTCTCGTTAATCACATAGTGTCAGGCCTTTAGTAAGTCCTTGACGGGGGTTTCGCCGTGAACGACACTCTTTATCAAAGGTTTACACTGCCAGTGTGTCCTGGAGAATGATTGATCCCCCACGCTAAGGTCTGCCCTTCATGCTGACTGGCGGAGAGACACCCACACAGCCAACGGTAGACAGTGAAGTGAGGTGCACAGACATGTGTGTGACTCAAATCGTGTGTCTCTGTGTGAGGGCGGGAGTGTGTTTGGGTGGCAGCGGCCTGCGCCTGGGTGATGGATACTTGTGCTCATTCCATTTCTCTCCCTACCAGCCAACCCTACATAATCCTGTGTAACCCAGGAAGAGTTAACAAAACGGAAGTGCCTTAGCCAATCAGACCGCAGGTCCACAGCACCACAGGCAGTAAAAACACAATACAGTGTTGTCAAATCAGAACGGTAACAGCCTGTACTTTGTTGTAAACTCGTAGGTGTGTGTGTGTGTGTGTGTGTGTGTGTGTGTGTGTGTGTGTGTGTGTGTGTGTGTGAGAGAGAGGCCCTGCTCACTGAAACCTGCAGAGTGACAGAGGAACTCCCGAATTTGTGAGTCACTGTTAAAATAAATAAATAAATCCTGTGCCATGAAGTGCTAGGCTCAGCTAGAGAGTTCAAGTGAACAGGCCTAGAGCTTAGCATTAAGCGATAAACAGTGCAATTGGCCGACTGTTGTAGAGCTCAACTTGGCAACATAACTGGAATTAATTAAAAATGCGGTATTTTCAAAAAAAATACAATGCTCTTTGTCTTGTGTGGTCATTGCATATTGCAAATAGCCATTTCTACTTCCTATTCGAGTGTTGTCCTCCGATTCTGGTCCAGTGTAATTGTAATCTTTACTTACTAATCATTAATTTACTGCATTACCTCCACTACCAGTAGTGTTAGGAGCTGTGTGCTACACCTGCATCTCCAAATGCAAAACACTGCCATTATAGATGGCGTGATAAAGTGATGTTTTAACCTTGTCTGCCTCTGGCAGGAAAGGAAGCAGCCAAATCCACTTAACAAATGAAGTAATATCAGCAATCGGTTGGCCTTGTCACTTTACTTACGGACATTATACTGTATGTGAAGCATTATGAGAGCGCTGCTGGCCTTGTCATGAGGGAGGCTGGAAATCTGAATGAATTAGATGAATATCAAATCCATCAAATCCAAACTTAGCATGACCCGTCCTTAAATCTGTCAAAATAAGACAGCAATAGATCAAAAATAAGATTTGTTTGCTATGCTGTGCCCCCTCACTTTCCGGGGCTTTCCATTAAATTTAGCCGAAAGTGTTAGTGGTTTGTGTAAATGCAGGATCAAATCTGATTAAGATTAAGGACTACATTGGCTAGGGAAACAACAACTAAGTGCAAAAACAATCATGAAAGGGAAAGTAAGATTTAAATGCTTGATTTAATGTACAGCCCACTAATCTCCCAGGCTGTAGATTTGAAATTACATTTATGTACCAACATACATTTAAATTATATTTCCAGAGTCACAACTCCAGTCCATTACACACTTCATTTGGATTATTTAGTATTTCTACAAAGGGAAAACGTTTTACCACCTTCTCCAATTTGATACATTTTCTACACAGTAAGTACACTACGTTAAAAAGTCCACAATAGGACTGCATACTGTCAACACCAACTACATTACCCTACATAGTTTAACCAGATCCATTATTAGTATAATGAAATATTGCCTCTTATTACACACAATTAAAATATCAAGACCAATCCTTTTTAGAATATCTGTTGAGAACCATTGAAATGAGCTTAAAGAAGACCATAACTAATCAGAGACTGTGAGTGTCATGCAGGTACCAGGACTTGGAAATCAGAGAGTCTAACGGTGTCAAATACAAACATATATGTTTCAAACATATACAAACATTTCTGGATTAACAGAATGTTTATCTTGACTGATAAGAGACAGTTTTGAAAATGGGAATGAAAAAGATGGTTGCGAGGCAATAAGGAAGGGAATTTGAAGGGAAAATGTCTTGGTGATGTAGGAGGGAGACAGAGTGAACAAAACAGATAAGGAAGCACAGGTAAAGAAAAAAGACTGACTGCATACTCTCTGATTATCCATTGATTTCTGAAAGGAGAAAATTGTCTAGAGATAAAGTGAATATTCTGTGCTTGGTAGAAGCTCAGAAGTTAATGATGGATGTATTCTCAAGGTGGTCATCACTGATCTGAGCGTTATAATTGGAGCTTCCACCATTGCATTGGTTATACTTCAATGTCTCCATTCATTTGCATAAAGTAATATGTACACAGAATTAACAGTAATTGCATTATTAGGGGGGACATGGCTAATTAATTCTCTTTGGTTTCAGATTTTTAAAACAAAGTGCATCCCTTTGGAATATAAAGTACCTTTTCTAAAAGATTTGGTAAGAAAAATTTAAAATGAACTTAAGGCAAATGTATTGCTTTTGGTGAACAGGTTTGTCACCAGGTGGTTAAAACTACTCTAACCTTCAACACAGAAAAACAAAACCAGCACAAGAAGATATTCGACTTTCTGGTTTATTATGTTATTCTGTGGCTCTGAAAAGAAAAATCAAATAATGGTCGAGGATATCAGTGCCAATTCTACTAGCAGACCTGTTTGTGAATGGCAGTGCGGGGACATGAATGGCTCCGGGAAGTTCTCTGAATTAAATCTAAAGAGAACAATTTGGTATTCCCTGGGAAGACGCCGCAGGCAACGCAGCGATTAGGGGACTGGCTGTGAGGGCCTGCAATCTAACTCTGCACTTTGTTCTGACCTCCACTCTCACTCTCTCTCACTCTCTCTCGCTCTCTCTCTCTCTCTCCCTTTCTCTCTCTCTCTGCCTCTGCCATGAGGTGGTAGACGCACCATCTGGTGGAATGGGCAGGGAGACACACTCGGAGAGATTGACAAGGAGGGAATAATGGTTCAGTATTTCCCTCCCCTGCCCATGTGTGGCTGTATTTTGTGGAGAGACTCTCTCTTGGCAGTGAAGTCTGTCCATGCTCCCAGCAGAGTCCCCTCCCTCGGCCCCTACAGGTCGCTGCCACTCGGTCTCAACAGACACTGTTCAGATAGCCATGCTTTTTGTTCCAAGGAACAAAATACAGCACCTGTTCACAGAGGCCCTTCATATTGTTCTTCCAGACCTTTTAGCCAAGACGCGCCTCTGTAATCATCTCTGTGACAACAGATTACCATAGTCATAGCGCCTCTGCCGAACACAACAGCAAGATGGAGTGACAAGTAAAGGTGCAGCGTAAGGAAACATTGTAACCCACTACAACCTTCTTGTAGAAGTAGAACAGTGCCTGATCAAACAATTGGCCACATAATGGGCCACATAAACTGACTTCTGTCCATTGTGTGCAGGAGGTAGCATGCAGGAGAGTACAGATGGAAGTGGGAAAGGAAATGGCAGCAGTGGTTATAGCCAGCATCTACAAGGTAAAATAACTGCAATGTCCCCTCTCACAATTCTGCCATGCTGCCTTGTGTTACAAAGTGAGGGTGTTTATCTGCCCAGAGCTCGGAAGGCTGACAAAACTAAGGAGCTCTCGTATAGTTAAGGCAGAATAGAAAATGCATTAAATTTGTTGGTATTCTGATATACATTGTACAAGAGGCAGTCAGAAAAAGAGAAACATAGCTGAGGAGGGGAAAGGATACTGCTGAAGAGATAATAGCTACATTGCCAAATGTTGGATCTACTTTAACTGAGGTTTTACTTTACATGTGGAGGTGAATGCCAAATGATTTGGAATAACAAAGAGTGCAGTGTTATTTGCTGTTTTGATGCTGCAGGGTTACATCCCATTGTTCCTCCATTTCTGTTTTGTATCCTCAAGCTTTTGATTCGTTTGTTTGTATATTCAGATTTTGATACTGCACAGTCAACTTTTTTGCATTTTGAAGATTGTTTCTGCATAAACATAAAAAAGCAGAGAAAGGAACGTATATCTGCAGCATGGATTCAGCTTTACTACATAAAAACCAACCAGGCTTGTCTACAATACCATTTTAAATCATAGGCAACGCTGAAAAACAATTGATTGATCTTTGACAATCTTAAATTCTGCCCTGAGGGATGCAGGCTGCACAATGACAAACACTCATGTGTGAGGTCACAGAACCAGCCATTCAAAGAACTTCAAAAAAGCCTTAACTTCTTGTGTCCAGCAACAGTTGGTCAAATTGGGTCTACCAAAGATTTCTGCCAGACAGTGTTTTCTGGTGTTACTGTACTTATGATGAATAACCTTGCATTTGTGCCTAAAGGCAAATTCCAGCATGACTTCCACACACACACACACACACCCACACACACACACACACTCCTCTCTCCGAGCTGCTGCCTCTCCAGTATGTTGTCCTCTTTTGGCAGACAGTTGTCATGCATTCTCACATTCGCTGAGACACCTTACTTCCAGTGGAGCAGTTCTGCTGGAATTGCCACCGGTTCTTGAATGGGCTTGCCGCAACACATGTACATTTACTTGATCTGACTTTAGCAGACTAGCCTTTATGCATTTGCTTTATAACTAAATCAAGTTTTCAGGATACAGCAAAGGCTCCTATAAAATGGGTTTTATCAAGTTTAGGGATGGATTGCAAATACTGAGAAGTATACTCCACTATAGGCAATACAATGCAGAGGTAAAGGTAAAGTTTTTCCTCAACACACACAAGCAATTATTCAAGGTAAAAATTTGTGTTTACATGGAGTCACAAAATATTCTTAGACAAACCACACAATATTGGCATTTTCCACCTTTGCATTGGAATCAAGGATTCTAACTTTGGCCCAAACCTCTTCTGCATAATAATGAACACAGCATTCCTCTTCCACATACTATATTCATGGCCAGTATGCAGCTAGAACACGGTGTGGTGGGTGTGTTTTTACCACCATTAATGCCATGACTTGTCAGCCCATCACCCCAACTACCCGTCACCCATATCAACTGAAGGCCCCTTTCTTGACGGCACCATGACAGTAGATAGAAATAGCTAATTCAAGGCCTTAGGCGCTTGTCAAGTGATAAAGATCGATATCCACCTTTCACACACTTTCAGTGAAATAATGGACAAGAATGACAGTCGCTCGTTAACGATCAAACAAGCCGTTAGCCACAACGGCGTTCCTTTTTCACTCTGTTAATCTAAGGCCTGACCTTAGTCATCAGTTAGCTCATGTATGTAGCGGCTGTTAATGGATGTTCCTGAGATCCAAGCATGTCGAGCGCCAATCGTCCCCGGAGCCGTGGGCTGTCACACTGCCACATGTCAAAACCCTTGATGTACGAGCCACTTTCTCTCTGCTTTTATGCATTTAAATGGAGCTGTGAGTCCGGCAGGACCGGCCCAATTTCAGAACCAGCGGTAAAGGCTGAATCTCATCTACTGCCCTGGTGGACAGAGCGTGTACATAGGAAATGAAATTGAAAATCCATCAGGCGCACCGGCATGTACACACACACGCACACACACACACACCAGGCTTTTCCTTTCACAAACGCTCTCTGTTACACACACACACACATACTCACAGAGGGTCATATCTCACATTTCAAAGCGTTATAATAATAACGGATGTGTGATGAGCTGCTGCCTGATGTAGAAAGCTAATCCAAGCAAAAAAATAGATTTACTAGTGTAATTGAACTACACTCAATGAATTATGAGAGTAAAAGAGCTTCAGACTGCACTCAGTGTAAAGGTATTCTAACCTTGAATTTAATTAAAATGTGTCTTTTTCTGCCATAGACTCCTCATATCATATGTGCTTTAAATCATAAAGTCAGCCTTACTCACTTAACTTCAAAAGCATTCATCATCTTTTTTTTAATAAACGCGCTGATGATATGAGCACCTTATATGGAAATCACCAGTGAACGTAGGGATATGCATTAGAATGTAAATGAGATACTGTGTTCAGTCACAGACTGTTATATATGTAAGTAATATATATGCACAGATCATGTTACTGAAACACTGAAATTAGAGGCTAATGTTGTTTCATGTTATGTATCGAGTTATGTGTCTCATAGAAGTCTTATATGATGCTTCCACTTTCGCAGTTACTCAGGTAGTTTTGTTAAAACCAAAAGACAGCTTCAACAAAACGTGGAGGCAAGATCACATACATTTGTTTTCTAATTCACAGAATCCTTGTACATCCACCCACAGGCCAGGCACCATTCTTTAGCAGTACAACTATTGCGCAAACTGGCCTTACACCTACAGTATATCAAACACCAACCATCTACTTCACCCATAAAGGTTGAAGCACAACCCAGACGCTCCAAATAAAATATTTCGCATTCCCTGCTTTCAGCTGATAACAAACGGCAAACAACAGAGCTATGCGCAAACTCCCCAGACACTGGTTTGCCATAGTGCACATGTATATATATGTGTGTGTGTGTGTGTGTGTGTGAGAGAGAGAAAGAGAACATCTGCTTTCATTGAAAGAGCACAAACATTTGAGAACCTGTCTCCATCTTTCCAAAGTGAAGCTATAGACACATCCACAATGGAAGGTGAAGGAGGAGAGAGAGACATCAAGAACCAGTGACATGTTGGTTTGGCTCACCGTCACTGAGGAAATGTCAGCAGAGCACACCACTGGTTCCCAGTTAGGCAAATGTCTTTCTAGCACAGAGATTCTGTGAATGTTTGAATGGTTGGTTGTCCTTGCATCTGTAAATCGTGTTTAGGATTGTAATTTCTGTTGTAGTGCGCCGCTTAGAGGCCAAGGTTAGGGCTGATTCAGCTGAGTCAATCCAGAGATTCAAATTAAATAGCCTTTTTAAACACAGTCAACATGTTTGTGCTGCAGGAAGCTTTATTTCTTGGGTACGCCTAGGGCATTGCTCCAAAGCATACTACAGGAGCAGTCTTGAAGTCATGTTTGTGAGACTAGCAACAGCATTTCACATTGCCTAACAAAATGAACTGAACTTCAACATGATTCATTTAATTTCTACTTCATATCATTCCTGCTCTGCCCTGTTCCTGTTCTATGTGTTAACCACACATTCTGAATCATTAATCAATCATACAAAGAGATGAACATATTCATTTATAGATAATCTCCAGCTAAGCCTAATCTAATGTATTCTGCTACATTATACACAATTAATTCATGTCATCAAAACAAACTATGGAGTGCTAAGCTTGAGTTGAATTAATCCTAAAGCCAGCCAAGAACTGTGTTACAGAAGAAGTCACTTGCTGCAAAGGTCAAGACCAAAACCTCCAGCAATGAGCAAAGCCAAAAACTAACTCCTGATGATGAGACTATTTGTTTGATTTTAAAGTTCAGAGACCTGTCTCCTGAATCTAGATCAACATGAAGAATTTTAATCCTGGAGGGGCAAGGCTGGCTGCACACACACAGAGCCATCATTAACACCTGTGCCTTTCCTGCTACACCAAGTCAAAAGTCACCGTAATTACGTCACGGTTCGCGCTATCGGAAAAATTCCAATGGTTTCTGAAAGCTGAGACGTTGCGCTTTACAGCCAAGGTGTCCTTACGGTAATTTCACTCGCGCCTCTCAGTCAAAATAAGCAAAAAAGTCCAGGCGGACATTTTGAGGCTTAGGTTTAACCCTTTAAAACCTAAACCTGGCTGTAAAGCGCAACGTCTCAGCTTTCAGAAACCGTTGGAATTTTTCTGATAGCGGTGATCCAAAGTGCGCTTGCGCAAACGTGTCTCTGACGTCACACTCGGTGTTAAAGGGTTAAGGTTGGTTCATACACCTGTTTCCATCTTACATCCCGTTCCAAGGGGTGAAGTACTCAGATTCAACACGCTCAGAGTCAAACAAATATGTTATCAATCTTCTCGTGTACAAAGCGTTCAGGTAGCAGGACTCCTATTTTTAGCTGGAAACTCGCCTCTTTCACATTAGACATTTTGACATGTCACAGTAGGAAAAGCAGAGGTGTAAAAAAAAAAGCAATTAGTGATGGCTGAATTCCATTTAACTGCTTTGGTTTCAGGGTCCTGGTATTGTGCATGCTGGCTCACTGTCACACTGCCATGGCTTAGTGGGACACTTTAGTACAACAGAGCCATCGTTAATGTTATTAGTGACACCTGCGCGGTTCCGAGACAAAGGCCTACTCCATTTTGCTGATAAAAAATAATGACTGTTGCCAAGAACTCAGCTGTAGCTAATTCACATTAGCCAAAGATAAAGGCCAAAAAATAATAAGCATTGAGTTTTTGAGTCATGTACTCACCCGCTCTCCTGTTAAGCTCCAGAAAGCAGTCGGTTTTAAGACCACGGAAAAAAACCATTCAGACTGTTAGCACATTTCACACTTTTTTTGGGGGGGGCTCACTTCTTCTAACATCATACGCCATGACATTGTATTGGCTGCTTGACAGTAAAGACGACTCTTTCCACACACTGGGAATTAGTTTCTTCTGCAAAACATGCAACGCTCGCAGGCAGAAAAGGGTTACACTGCGCTTACTGGACACAATTGGGGTTGGCGATCGTTAGCACACACCCTGTAGAGAGATAGAGGGAAATTAGCTAGCTTAGCAGCATTAAGGCTACAAACAACCCACAATACAACACTCTCTTAAAGCGACAGTCTCCCTACATTTCGTCTGTAATCTTATTGACATATCTATTAATACTATGTAACAAAATCATACGAATAGATTTCTCATTGAATACATATGAAATATGCAATGAAATGGTTCAATAAACTTATATAAATATCAAATGAAATAAATCAAATGCCTCACTAAATTACAACACAATTACATAAATAACCTCAGAAAAAAATGTATCAATCATTTTAGCAAATACATTATAATAATCTTATTTTTACCTTTTTATTATTTAACATGGCTTTCTTTTAGTCATTTCTGTGTGATGTGCCGTTTGGTACTTGGCTTTTGTATTTAGAGTTCTTATTTTCTTATTTAACAATTATTCTTTCCTAGCACTAGCCCTCCTATTGAGCAAACAAAAATGTTCTTGCCCTCAGTTGAGCCTCCCAGGTCGCCCTTGCCCCCAGTAACTGTATCACCTCAAACAAGATTTACCAATAAGATTCCTATTTCCATTGGGGCAATATGGTACTATAAGTACTGTAATAGCAATACAAAACTGTGAAAAAGAAGCCAAAGTAAGAGATGATAGCAGACTGAAAGTAAAACGTTGGGCACACATTCTATTGATGCAACAGTGTGCCATCGCATCGAATCTATGAAGACACTTGCTATTCACCAAGTTGCCTTATAATCTTCAGGGTTGCACTGATGAAATATTAAAGCAACACACCTCAATGTGCCTCAATAGACTACTGACAACCACCGAGGCCTAACAATCTCTCCAAGTAGCCATGACTTACATAGCCCACAATGTATTTGGTAATTGGCAAAATGGTTATTTAAGGCTAGCCAAGGCACATTATTATCACAGTCAGCGGTGTACTTGTTAGTTGAAGTTGAGTGGTTTGTGGCTGATGGTTGGTCTAATGGTGGCTCGAGGGGAAATGTGATGAATGAGTTCATGAATAGAAGGTTATTTGTGAAAAGTGTAGAAATAAACATATCAATACAAATACACTTCAGGTGAAACAGTGCTTCAAGTGGAAAACTATGGAAGGGAAAACGCTAATGCATTCCTAAAAGAACAGAAATTCGTCACAATAAACATTATGAAACCTAAAGTTCTTCTTACATCAACGTGACCTAAAACCAGACTTATCCAATTTAAAAGTGAAAGGATGGTTTAACCACATTATGAAAACTATGTCCCAGTTAGTCTGATTCATCCACAGATTAGGAACTACTTGACAGTGAAGAAACAGTCCCACTTAAATCTGCTGTTGAATCATTTTTCACTGAGTACTTCTCTGGAAATAATTGCTGACTTGTTAATTATCTTCCACGACATGTTACTACACTATTGTGCAACAAAAAGGGATCAGCTACTGGGTTGTTTGATTTGTTCTTAATCAGGCATGATCCCATGTATAGATCATAGTATGACTGCTGTGAATGCACTGCCTCAAGCCTAACAGGATAGGTTATCAGTTCAGCGAGTTATGCAGCTGTGGGCCACTGACCAAAGCTGACGAGACCATTCCTCCTTGTGCACTCTAAACTTTCCCCAGAGAGCAAGCCTCCGCTTCCCTAAACAGGGTAAATTGAATTAGGACATTCTAGCTGCTGGCAAGTGTGAAATTGAGTTGAAGTGTACCCGGAGGTTAGGCGTGTGAGATGCAGGATTTAAACACCCCAACAGAACGGAGCTTTGTCTGTAAGCTGAATTCTAAACAAGCAACAAGAAGATAGATAAGGGACAGCGGGTGCAGTTAGGGCAGTAAGGAGGTTTATGTTTATATGTGGGTGGGTGCGCATGCATGTGTGCAAGCGTGCGTTCAAGCGTGCGTTCAAGTGTGCGTATGTTTGTCGATGTGCACTGGGATTATATCACCACAGGGACAATAAAGTCAGTCGAGTCATATGCAAGCTATCTGGAGAGAATTTCTCAGCAAATGCCTTAATCTCATCCCTGTTGCAGCTTACAGTGCCTAGAAACACAGAACCAGGGTCTCAGCTGTTGAGAAAAACACAAACATGGAGAGAAACGATAACATACTCTGTTTGCCTACGTTTTTTTCATCACCAGCAGGCTGGCTATTCATCTGTCAGTCACAGCTAATGCACCCTGTTTGTTCAATTCATCTTGTCTGTTTCACTCAAAGCAAACTAGATGCATGCACAAATCTAGGACCCGCAAGGTGTAAAGATGAAAAAACTCAATAAAGCTGCGGCAAATCTATAAGAATACTACTAACAATACCAAACTCAATGAATTAGATAGAGGATTGTCTCACTCTTCAATGCTGAGTTGGTGTTTGGCTGGAGAGAACCATAAAAAATGTTTTGGATGTTTCTCTATAGTGTGCATCCTACTGCATATTTCTTCCGGCTGCCATCCATGTGTATGAGGTATGGGCTTCCATCCATTTAAATGAACAGTAGAATCTTGCGTCTATCCATCCAGTGTGTGGTCTAAATCATCTGCGTGAATGTGCCCTGGCCTCACACAATGCTGCCATCCATCACAGCACTGCTGTGGCCTTCCTCTGCAAATCATAACACTGCATACAAACGTCCTCTAAAACCTGCAGCAACTTCCATCTCGTGCTTATCGCCGTCCTTTTCCTCTTAACTATGACTAGTATTTCCTTGCCTGTCACTCTCCCGTTTGCTTCTCCTCTCTGTTCTTTCTCTTATACCCTTTCCTCTCTTCAACTTTTCCTCTTTGTTTCCCTTTCCCCTGTTTTTCCACCATCAAACCATCTTGTTTCACTCTTTCCCTTTGACCCCCGCAGCCAACGCTCGCTCCCTCCATCTCTCACATCACCATTATTTCCGGCCTTGATGCCAAGTGTTTGCCTTATCAATCACATTTTCTCCTCCATTCTTTCCCTCCAGCAGCGGACCGTTCCATCAGTCACTGCTCAACACCCGCGTTCAACCCCTCTCACCCCGTCGTTGTGATGGTTAATTCCATCAGTCACACGCCTCTCACACACCCTCACCAGGCCCAGCCACTTCCATCAGAGCGTTAATCCATTTAAGAGAGAGAGCGGCTTCCCGCTCTGCTGTGACTGCGAGGTGAGGCCACAGAGAGAGAACGGAAGGCTTTGTCAGAAGAGATATAAATGTGTTGACCATGTTCTCAAAGTGCAGCTGATAGGAATGTCATTCGTTTTGTCCAAAACAAAATTTTAAATTATGACCTGATGATGGCGCGAGATGAAAAGTAAGGGGATCACCAAAGTTATGACAACTCATCCTGAGGGGGACTTGAATGTCTGTACCAAATTTCATGACAATATCCATCCAATAGTTGTTGAGACATTTCCCTCAAAACCACAAATTTCAGCCTCCTGGTGGCGCTAGAAGAAAAGTCAGGGGATCACCAAAGTCATTTTATTCATCAGGTTTGCTTATCCTCCATGAATGTCTGTCTGTATAAAATTCGTGTGGCTAAAAAAGGCTAAAGTCAGGCTCTTTTGTTGTCACCTCTTGTTTTACAGTTGAACTGTGATGCTATGCCCTTTTGCAGTGACTAATTTACTGATTTAACCACGCACGTACAGGTTTTTTAATACATTAGAATAATTCAAGGCCTGACTTGTCGCATTGATTAAACACACCCAATAAATGTCAAATGCGCCTAAAAAGATATTGAGAATCTGCTTGATGTATGTTGGCTTAGTCTTTTATGGGTCACATGCTAACTATGATACATTTGATAACACTTCAAATAAAATGCTTTTGAAAGAAACCCAAGAAAGGCAACAGTCTATTTTTACACAGTCCACGCAAAATATCCTGCAGTCATACCCTCACTACTATAAGTTGTTGGTATAGAGCCAGTGTTCCACGCATTTCAGTCCCTGATGAAGAAATGTCTGCTCTGCCAATAAATCACAGTATAAGGCATATTAATGTGTGATTGCCGTCTTTTGCATCTGCGTGGATTCGTTGTGCAATCAGCACCTCTTCAACATTCAACACTATGCTTGCTCCGTCTTTCATTCCAGTCACATATTCATGCAAAATATCCTAAAACTGCAGCTCACAGTCCAATACAAAGCTCTCTTACACCTTGTGTTATTAAATACATATGGTGTCTGAATATTGATGTGTGAAAATACTGATATTAAAAGACTGTAAAATAGCCTGGTGAGAGAGCACAGCTGAAAGCAAGTTGGGGTCTGCTATATTGAACCCCCCACACACACACACAAAAAAAAGGGGGGGGAAGGGGGTAATAAATGTGAGCTGTACTGGAGCTGAGGTGTGGTGATGTAGGGCTCCGAATTCTATCCAGGGTGGAGAGGTCCATTTCAACCCTGCTGTAATTCTCTGCCTTCCTGTGTGCTCAGGGAAACTTCAACAGCCTCATATTGTCTCATCGTCCCCGAAGGTCCCTGTGGAGGGAGGGAATGCTCACCAGGCTCTGGGGACCCACGTGGGGAAAATAATAATTATAATGGAGGGGTCGTGATGAAATGGGGTAGAGAGAAATGAAACGGAAGACCAGAGATAATGAACACGGGGCGGGAGTGAGAGCCCCCTTTTTTTTTTTCATTAGCTAAAACATGAGCACGAGTTATTTGTCATCATTCCATTCTCAGCTGTCATCATCTCTGATGCAGTGTAGTCATTTTGTTTTAATTCTGCTTTAATCTGATCAGCAGCTGTTCTTCTGTTGTTCTCTCTTTAATTCCATCATTACAGAGCTCTCATTATCTTCCCCTGTACGAGTGCTGATTCTTTCATTGCTATTGTGATTTTCCAAACATCACTGGAAGGTGTCTGATCTAATGAGTTCTGTGCTTTAAAACAATCTCAAATATTCTCCTTCATATATTTACCATTTCGACGCCCCCCACCCCCACCCCACTGCCTTTCTGCTTTTCCTCTCTTGTGATTTCCTGACAGCATCCATCTCGTTTTATTTTTCTTCCCGTCTCTCACAGTCAGTCTCCGCCAGTCGAACTCTACGGCTGCGTTAACTTTCACACATTATTCAACGTCCTATTAGCCTGTCTCTTTCTTTTCATGCCAACCCACTTTATGAGGTTTTTAATCATCTCATCTCCGCTCCTTCCCATCGCTCTCTGCTCCTCCTCTCTCGCCTCCACCTCAACTTTATTTCTCTGTCACCCACACTTGGCTGCTTCCCTTACCTCGACTGACCTTTTCAGAGAAAAACAGAAAGACGGGAAAAGAAACTCCAGAGAGACACCGACACATCGCACAGAGCCACTGGAAGGCCCCTCCCTGCCTCCCGTTATTCCTCAACATGCTGCTCATGTACCTGAAATCGCATCACCCCTCTGAGACTGCAAGTGTGTGTGTTTGTGTGTGTGTGTTTGTGGAATTTCCATAAGTTGAGAGTCAGTCTCAAGTGGCTGGCCTGGGGGCTGATCATCAGTAGCACTTCCGCCCTCCCTCTGTTGCCAGCCTCAAGGGGACCACACAAACGCACTCACATTCATATAGAGACACAATCTCACGCACGTACAAGCAAGCTCACACAGTCGGGCCCGATCACACATAGACGCGTGCACGCCACCGCTCCTGGGACTGCCAGTGCCTCAGGCTTGTCTCTGTCTCCCTTCCTGTTAGTCGGCCTGAGTCTTGATAAGCTCGGTTTCTCTCTCTCCGCCAGCATGCGCTTCATTCTGTCAGCAAGCAGTTTGAGAGACGCCACGAGACAAAGTCTAGCCGCTCGATGAAAACAAATATACAGCGGCCTCAACACGGATCAAAGCGTGTTTTTTGCTCAAAAGGCTAACAAAGTGTGGATACCGAGACAAAACACTGATTCCTGGGTCATTTAGAGCGCTCTGCTGCAACAGATTCAAACAAGAGAATAAAGACACATGCACACCATACCAAGGCTTTGTTCTGGTTTTCTGCCTCATTCCCATATGCGACTCATTATTTCCCACCCTCTGAATGCTCCATCAACCTCCCTCCCTCCTTCCTCTTCTCATCTTTCTTCCTCTATCTGCCTTGGTCTTGTGGATGCTGCTGTAAAACAAGTGTGATTTGTTATTCTCAGTGGCGTGGCCCGCTATCAGGCAGCCCCTGTTGTTGTGATAAAACTCGGAGGAGGGAGAACAATATCAAGGGATGGGTTGGAAAGGGGGTATGAACAGACCCCGCAGCTTTAATCTCTCGCCTTCCAAAAAGACCAATAATAAAATGAAAGGACCTGCTCTTCCTCATCTTGAACTTTTGTTCATTTGTATGTTATTTGTTGGTAATGATGCTGTTGTGAGCCCACAGTTGCAGTCAGTTTCACTAGAAAACATACAGATTTCACTGAGAATTGCTGTCTTTTATGACACTTGTCATAATTCATGCAAATATATAATCCATCATAAATCTTGAAAGCAGTTATTCACATCAGAGATGTACTGTACTGTAAAAGTTGATTGACCAATCAAGGAAGTGTTTTGGCACTACTCGAGACGATTAAGTAAAGAATTGTAAGGGTGAGAGGACTTTATGGAATATGAACATAATTACAACAAAGGAGGCTTCAAATTAATTATTATAACACACAAACACTATATAGTATGATATAAAATAACCAGGTAGCCATTGAACCAGGTCAGTGAACTGCAGGAGTCCTTTCAGTGTAGTTAGTTATCAGTGTGCAGATGGGGCCAAGGTGAGAGGAAAAGGGCGGCCTGGAGGAGTTGCTGAATGATGTGCGAGGGTCTGAGTTAATCTCTCTTTTTCTTTCTCTTACTGCACACACACACACACACGCACATCAGTCACAAGCTCAACCTGTTTCCCAGTTGTCTGCTATTGTCAGCTACCAAAGGCAGGCCTTAATTCCCTCCAATCACAACTACAAAGCCCAATCTCTCCACCCAGAGAGAGATCCCGCAGGATAAAAAAGATTGCCTCAAACCATTTTCTTTACACACTCACCACTCACCATAATAGCACACACATGGCCAAGTGTGAAGCCTCTGCTCACAAGCCGACCCAAAAATATGACACAGGAAGCCACCCACACTTGCAAACACACACGCACGGCAGTTTATTGTTTGTCAGTTTTCATATCCTTCCTTATTTGCTCTCCCTGTAATACAACGGATTAAATAATGGAATTCAATGTTGTATTTGTTATTTCTCTCCTTTCCGCTTTAAACTTATTGAAAACTTGTTCTTGTCACCATTGTTTACCACTCGGCTTAAGGGAAAATTGCAACCAAGCTTCTCTCTTCCAAATCCTTTTTCCATTTGTTTTCTCGGGGACTAATAGAGCAAGAAGTCAGGTGGCTGCTGTGCAGGGGATGCAACAGGAGCCAGAAAGCGGCATCTTCCTCAAGTGTACCGATGACAACCCTATGATAACAACTCTTTAGATGTCTTTCTTAATGAGTCAAGGGATGATGCTATTAGATTTGACAGACATATTAACCTTCAAGTGCTTCCTTGGCATGAAAAATTGAATTGGAGACATGGGTGCCACAGATGAATGTAAAGAAATTGTGCTATAAAAAGCAGAGCCAGAGAAAGCATCAAAATAATGAGCTGGATGGATGTTTTTTTCTCAATTCCTTGCTGGAAGCTCTGCCTTCAACACTTCTGCTCTAGTGCCGTGTTCAGCCAGCCTGCAGCGCCCTGGCTAATGCCTGTATACAGACAGATGATCCAACCTGAATCCAAATCTCTCTCCAAATCTCTGCAGCCATGGCTCGTAATATGATAATAAAAAGGGGTGTTTAGAGAACACAATGGCTGCTACTAGAGCGCAACTGAGACCGGGATAATGATGGAGGAAAACGTTTGAGCTTCAGGAACAGAGCCACAATTGCACACCAAACTCATGTGCAAGAGATTCTGACTCCAGCATTTAGAGGATTCTGTTTGGCCATATAGGGACATGGAGGATAAGTCTAATTTGGTAAACGAGGCCATTTTACTTTGGGATATGGCATTAATTCCATATTGGGTAATGGATGGTTGTGATGCTGGGAAATCCAGGATATCACACAGCTGGTTGTCAATGTGGATAGATATTATGAGAAGAGATAATATCAGAACATTTATGTGAAGTCAAAAATCGAGCAGAACAGACTGGGACCAGTTTAAAGCACACAGGCCACTTTACAGTTCACGTTAAAGCTGTACTTGTCAATATTTTTACTTGAACAGTGGGTCAAATGACTGAAATGTAATGTGTGAGGTGTCGCTCATAGTAACAAACCTGCAGAGAATTATTAAACGACTCTGCGTTTCCTCTCCGGTCTACTGAGTGTTTAGCGTTTGGCTTTACTGCCCGCAACTTTACTGTTTTGAATCAGTCTCACCGGCCTCATCAGCATCGTTTAAAGCTGCAACTGGCAACAAAAGGCTCTCATAAACCCTAGGACAGACAAAAGTTATGCAGTGCTAAGCAAGGACGTTTATTCTTTAGTAGGTAGCAGATAAATGTCTAAATATTATCATTGCAGTTTCTAGGATCCCTCTTTTGTGTGTCCTCTGCCTTAAAGATTACTGATTCAAACACAAACAAAGTGCTGCTTGGCACAAAGTCACAGGAATTGTTGGAAAAAGTGTTCATGTATGAAGATGTAGCTTATTTAGACAATGTTTGCTAGCTAGCAAGCTACTCACTGGATCGTGAAGGTCCGACATGCGCACAGCAACAAGCAAGAAGTGGTTGAGATGACGTTGTGCAATTTTTTTCATTAATGTGTCAACAAATCCAATTTTAAAGAGCAACTTAAAACCTGATCTCTAGTGGTTAAACTTTAACTGCAGTGATGTGCAGGTGTACTCCAGGACCCTGTGACATCACTGTTGGGTGTGGCTGAAGGGGCAACCAAGCACACTTCTGACCACTTTTCAGCCTGGTGTTAAGTTACTCTTTAATGTCCAGCTTTAAACAGATTGCATTTACACTTTGATTGCCATTTCACTCACACAAAGAGCAAATATGTCATCCGACACCCAACATCCTGTGTTTGTAGAAAACGCTACTGCCACTCAACTATGTATGCATCTTTGTGTGTGAAGTGGTGTCCAGTTCGGGGTTGATTCTGGATCCTCATGACATGTTGTTGAGCTCTGAGAGTTATGGTTCTCATATGCATTGACACGTGACTTTTTTAAAATGTAATCTACGGTGGTCCTAATAGCTCAACACATTGCAACTTAAGAAAACACCTGCAAATAGAAAAAACACAGTTTTTTCGTCCTCACTAATATGTTTTGAAGCATAGGAGTATCAGCAGTTCATCATGCATTAAATAAAATACACAAAAAAAGCTCCTTGCTTTAACATGCTCAGGCTGTACAGCGGCATTTTGTGGCCACGGCCGTCAAAGCAGCTTCATTAGTAATTTAATATCTATAAGATAAATACTACTAAATCTCCTCAGAAATTTCTTTCTGAAAATCTTTTCGCACAGAATAGTCAGAAGTCAGAAGTGCACAACATAAACATAAATGGATGATACATGGACTCCACTTCAATGACTTCATGAATCACAAACTACGGCAACAACAAGCGTGTCCAAGCCGCCATGTTCATCACGTGCAACACAGACTATAGATTAGATGAGGGACAGTTCCAGGTGGAAAGGGGTGAGGAAATAGATGGGAATAGAATATAGGTAGTTGCTTTAGAGACGAGCGATTTGTCATTCTACGCAGCAGCCTGTGAACGCTCTCGCCGAATAAATATTCATGACAAGTGGAAAGGGTCGTTCACTCTCATCCTCCCACTGCTGGAAAGAGCCTGGGTAAATCTCCACGTGAGAAATGACTCTGTCAGGACCCATTTCAGAGCCACAACTCAGCGACCCTGTCCACCCACCGTCCACACATCAGCGCTGCCACAAAGGCTCCATCTTCGTAATTCCTCTATCTCTTTCCTTTCTCCCAACCTGCTTTCACTTTCCTGCCTCTCTTTCTAACATTCTACCATCACTACTGAGACTCTCCAGTCTCTCTTAGTCTCTTTCTCTTTTCTTCAGTCTTCATCTGTCTCTTCCACTCTGCATCTTTAACCACACTGAGGCTGAAGCAGGACAGGCGCTGGACAGACTGGTAATTTAGTGTGGTGAATGCAGAGCAGCTCCACAGTATGCGATATCACGTCTGATAAGGTTCTTGATCTTTTGCACAGGGGCACGAGGGAAGGATGTTTCGGTTTTTGCATTGAGAGGGAAGAATGTAGATGCAGAAAGAGAGAAAAACAAGAACAGACAATCATAGCACGGGAGAAAATGAGACAAAGATAACGTGAGCACACTGAACAGCTGAATGAAATAGAAAATAAGACGGAGAATGAGATGCCTGGAGGACTTCTGACCTTTCCAAGGCAGAGTTGGGGTATCAGGGATTAAGTCCAAGCTGACAGCTGAACGCCAAGCTAAGTTAAACTGAGCAGAGTTGAAGGAGTGGCTGAAAAACTCCATCTATGTAGTGTGAAATAGGGGACTCAGAAACGCTTTTGACTTTGCAGTGTAACTCCAACACACATGGATGAACCAATCAAAATAAATAGGAATAAACAGCGTAACACTCTCCATAAAATAGAATAATTAGTCTGTTTGTTTGGTTAGTACATAAAATGCTAATAACTACATATTTTCAATAAGCCGTGGATATTTGCATTCCTTTATTGCTTTGAAACAAAAGTCTTCAAAGTACGAATGTTGCTATTATTCTACCAAATTTAGCGTGTTGCAGCATCAGCTCCTGGAATCCACCAAACCATGATGACAATATTAATAAGATTTAAAACATGTGATGAATACAGTAAATGATGGTTGTCTGAGTTTGTAAAAACGTGCGTCCTGAACCTGTGCAGCTGAAGCAGGGTTTCGTTCCAGCTCCCGGTTCTTTGAGTGGAGCTTGAGAGCAGCGGAGACGTCCAGCTCTCGTCCAGAGACATTCATTAGCACTTCCTACAGATGTGTGTGTGTGTATGCGTTTGAGAAAGCCTGGATGTATGAATGCGTGTGTGAAAATATGCACGTGGTGGTGTGGGATGAAAACAAATGAGGTGTATGTCTGAGTGTCTTATATCATATCTGATGGGCAACTGATAAAAAAATGTACATCATGTAAAAAATGTATGTGATACAAAATCCTGTGGATTCTATTAGGGCTCTGCGGGGGCAATTAAAATGGTGCTGGATCCAGATGAACAGACTCAGACACGCAATGGCACTTAAAGCCCAGATGTAGTATTTCAATGTGTTCAACTACAGATCAGTCAGGGCCACTTCCAGAGCATTCACTGCAGATAAAATACTGTTTATCCTATTCAGTAATTATGGGTGGTATATAGAAACCACAGTTTAAAGAATATGTACAGGGCCAACAAGAGGCAAGGAATGTCTATACAAAAATAATAATAATATAAATATTATACCGGACCGACCCCCCCTTCCTGGAAAAAACAGAAGTTGTGCCCCTTGATATATCATTGTAAACTGGTCCACTGCCGAACATCTGCCAAACCCCACACACATTAGCCCTTGAACACGCTGGTACAACCCTTAAGTTATCTACTACGTATAGTCCAGTGTTTCCACTAGTAACATTTTGCTGGCGGGAAAAAAAATCACGTAACACACACACACACACACACACACATCTCTGACCAAACTGTTGACAGTTGCGTTGCATTGTGGGTAAGGTAGGCGCCAGGTTTTGACACGGAAGAAGAATGTGTGGAATAAATAAAGACAATATCTCGGGTCCTGCTGTATTGATTGTCACTTTTAAAACTGCAATACATGTCTAAAGTTACTATATTTACAACTGAAGTGGGTCTTGAGTATGAGTTAGCGCAAGTGTCCATCTCTGAGTTTAAAAAAAGAAGAACCTGCAGTATTAGATTCAAATCCCCAGTGTGACGGGCTGATTTGCACGCCACACAGCAACAGGGACTCTAAACATGTATTGTTGTACACAAGTCTAAAAAAAACAAAATGACAAAATGACACCACTGATTTTAATTGAACAATAATGTTTGGATGATGTTATAAATTCACTGAAAGAAGAAAACTCATAACCTACATCATATACTTTCTCTCAGTCTCTGCAACATAATTTTAATGCCTGCTCTCCCACGCAGTCATTATCACTTCTTGGCTAAGTCACGTTACTTTCCAACTTGAGCATAGAACAGCAGCAGCAGCAGCTTCCACCCACCCACTGCAAAAACAAAGTTAAGTGCAAGAGCCTCTTCACATTCAGACAAGGAGAATAAATTGTCTGTGCTTTTGATGTTGAGCGTTATCAAGAAGCACCCGTGGTGGAGACAAATACTTGACATGTGCATTACCTTTTTAAAGTGTTTTGGTTCGTGAATGTTTAGAATAAAAGTCTGTACTAGTGGTGAATGCTGTAGTCCTATTATTAACGAGAAGTCATTTGAACATTCCTGTAGCTGACTCCTCTGTCTCGCTATTGAAGCTCAAGAGCAATGTTTCGTTTGTAGTGCATCGTAGTTTCCTGCTAAGCAGAATGTTCAGGTGAGAAGGAGAATAAAAGGCCTCAGAAGTGCTTGAGTAAAACTATCAGAGTACGCACACGCCCTTCATATTAAGTTGTTATAATATTAGCATTCTTACCTCCCATTCCTCTCAAATAACATTGTGCTCTTGCAGCTGATAAATTCTATTGCTAACTGCTAACTACTGGTTGGTCACTGTAACTGAACTACAAGATGATGATGAGCTGGTATATGGATACTTTTGCTTTGGACAGAGCCTGGCTAGCTGTTATCCTATGCTTCCAGTATTTATGCTAAGCTAAGCTAAAGAGATAAAGCATCTCCTGGATCTAGCTTCCTATTTAATGTACAGACACAAGAGTGGTATCAATCTTATCATCTAATTCTCGGCAAGAAGGCAAATTAGTGTATTTCATTTTTGTAGTTCAAAATTATTTAGAACCATTCACTCTTTCCCCACTTGTTTTACCTTACCATTATGTCATGACTTTTATTTAAGCAGGACAGTTGCTCTAACTGGAGCCATCACAACCAATTCAGCAGAAATGTACACTGTAATTAATCAGTTAATTAAAGTTTATTATCATGAGAATGTTTCTGACTCTTGTGTTTTAGATACTGTAGGTGTCTGAGTCTGCATCAGACAGCGAGAGGCTGCCTGGACTGTAAGTGAGACTAGGCCAAGGCAGAATATCATAAATCACAGGATACAGCCATGTTAATTTAAGCCTGTGTCCTCTGTTGGTAGAAACACACAGCAGCATGTTCCTGTCCTGAATACCAAAAACATAAGATGCTGTGAAGCTCTGGAGATGAAAACACTGACAAAAAGTGAGGCACAGCTTTAACTGGAAATCCAAAGTATTAGCAGCTATAAAAATTTAAATAACTCATACTGATTATCTTTTTAATTTAAAAATCAAATCCAGACACTGGTATGTCTTCTCTTACAAAACAGGTAAAATAGGATGACTCATCTCATCTGTGATATAAAATGTCAAGTAAAAATCAGATTACAAAAACACAATTTGCAGCCAAGCTCTAATGAAAACTATGCCTCTGGGGAAACCCACACTAAGAGAAAATCTGGGTTTCATGATTTACTGACACATTATATAAATGTTTTGACTTTTAAACCCGAAGGCTGCCAGTTTAGGCTCTGATAAAAAAAAAACATTTAACAACACCATTGGCCAGTCCACTCATTTGCGATTAGTTAAATCAAGAAGAAAGAAACCTTGGTCAAATACTCCAGGTGCCATGTGTACACACAGTCTGGCTGAAAAGGACACTCTCTGGCTCCATTAGAAATAATTATCTCCCATCGATCTTACAAACCCTCTGTGGAGCAGTAACATCAGCTTTTACTGTCTCAGCCTTCAACTTTCTGTCAACAGTGTGTGTGTGTGCATGAGGATGTGTATGACCTGTTCATCCAAGGTCTGTGCAGTACACTGTTTGACTTGTGACAGCCTGCTAGAGTTCCTCTAATTCTGTAGGTGGCGTGTCCCAGCTCAGCAGCAGAGCGTGTCTCCTAGTGGGACTTGAGGAAAGGCAGAAAAGCCCTCTTTGAGCAGGTCAACCACACGGGGCCCTGCAATGGTGAATGCACTGATAACTGGCCACCCGGTGTGACTCTACTGTGGTGTGAAAAACCAAGCCGTCAGTATGGGGGCCACCGCAGCGGAAAATTGTGTCCAGTGAAGCATGCAAGGTGGGGAGAGGATGTGACAGTGAAGACATGCAATCCTAATGAAAATCAAATCCAGTCAGCTCGCTCCTCAGAGAATCTCTGTGGCAGGAAGCCTATAGCATTGTAACTCCCCTATGGCCGATAAGAGAGGTGAAGTTCATTTAAGATAATGAGAGGGGCCAACTCTGTATCATGGGCGCATATCAAGTGAAAACTTTGCATTCGGAAAACATAATCTTTTTCATGAGTTGAGAAACAGCCTTGCTTTCAATGACAACCATGCATTTTTCAGTTGTTTGAATTAGTCACAGCGTGTGTGTGTGTGAGGGGGTGGATGCGGCATCTCTATGGAAATCACAGCACTCACCTTGCCAGGCATCAGCCAAAGCCACAGTCTCATCTTTTTACCGTCATTATTGCTGCCTCAGCCCTCCCATGAGTTTCACATCACAACCAACTCCACCAAAAGCCCTTAAGTGTACTTGCAAATAGCTATCCAAGCACTTACCCAAATGGATTGCGAGCTCCGTGCCTTAAAGTCTATGTTTTAATTACTTCAGGTCTGCAAGACAAGTTCCTGCATGGATCATCCAACTCACTGAGGCGTCCTCAATCCTTTTGGAGTCTCTTTAGATCAAAGTGCACACAAATAGTGACGCACAGACGAGCGTGTATGCAAATGAACGACATATACAGTTGGAAGCTAATGGACAGGGTGATCAAAAAGGTCTCAAAACCCGTCACATCTGTCTTTCAAGCCCCAACAATGTTTCTTTTCCCCCCAGAAATAGCCCAGGGCCGCTTAATGACTAACACTCTACTCAAGCAGGCCTTTTGTCTGTGGCATCAGAGCGACGGAGAAGAAGTAGCTTTGTAGATGAGAACCCTTTCATTTCCTTTCGAATGAAGAAAGCTCTCCACTGTGTGTACATATGAAACTGGAATGCAGTGAAAGTGTCAAATATAGCAGCTCTACGACGTTCCCTGACCTAAATATTGCATGAAAGTCATCAAAGTGAGGATCATCAGGACACCACTCACAGAGAACTAGCTTCAAAATGTAGTAAAGCCAGTACATAAAACTGTCATGGACAAGGTCACTACCAATCCAATGGCATCGTCCTTGGCTTAGACCCTCCCCCCCACCCACCCACCCACTTAATTCTCTTTGCACCATCATTTAATTCATTTGTAAGCTGAAAGCCTTGGACCTGCCTACATTAATATGAGATAAACCTCTGAATGGAGGACGACATTAATTGTGTCCAAAGGAATTCAACTGAAGTGGCAGCCCTCTCTGTCGGTGGCAGGCAAAAGTTGGCTCTCTCATTCCCCCACACACTGACATCAAAAGCAATAAGTGGGAAGAGCTATTCTAATTGCCTTGAAGCGACCTGCCTGCGTAGGCACCAATATGGCGCTTTGTGTGCTCGCTTCAAAATGAGTCGTCGAATTCCTGTCCGTTTCTTGACAGTCAAGTTCAGGGGTTTAAATGGCCACTCTGCCTCTACAAACCACCTTTGCAAAAACACTCTTTCCAGGGACCACACTGGCATAAATGCTCAAGCACACACACTCACGCAAACACACACATACACACTTACACATGCACGCACACACAGTTTAAACACTAAGTGGATCTGAGTGGCAATTATACATGACAATCCTTCAAAGAATATCTGACGTTTTGTCGCCATCTAGGCAGCAGGAGCGGCACTGCATGCATTAGTGCAGACAAAAACATTGATTTCTTCTCACGGCTCCCATATGTCTCCTGCAACACTGACGCAGGGATAAAGCAGGATGGGAGCTAACAGACAGGAAGGGAAAGGGCAAAATTAGATGTAAAACCTGTTATGCGATTGAGACGCTGTGAATTACCTGCTGACTGAAAAGAGGAGGAAGTGACTAGAGACACATTGAGGAGAGGGACAGGAGAACTGAGGAAAGGAAAGTAAGCGGATGAAAAGAAAAAACGGGTAAAGAAACGCCGTGGAGCAGCAAAGGAAGAGAAAAAAAAGGGATAAAGTGAGTAAGCTGGAGTGATTTCTTGTAAAAGTCAAGAAGACCTTCTCAGCTATTCGTTCCGTTCAACAGCAGAGAGGGATTTGATTACTTCAAAGACACTTGCTGAACACGGAGTGAAGTGAAAAACCCCAGAGTCATGTTGGGAGAGAATGAAAAAGTAGGGCCGATGCCTTCAAACAATCACATGACATGCTCTGAGAGTGAAGTGGCACATCAGAGGATCAGTTTCCACCGGAGCTTTAAAAACAATGTTAAAGTCAAGGTGATGATACATCTTGTATGATGATCCAGGTTTTAAGACCATAGCGTTCTTAGCCACCTTTGATGTTTGCAACACAGGTGCGGCCCTGTTTATCCTCTACTAAAACACAGCATTTTTTCTAACGCTAACCTTGAGATCAGCTCCGAATCAACAGGAACACATGCCACCAACTCATTTTGTCCGTTGTAGCATATGACGTGTCGACACAAATATGCGCACACATGCCGTGCAATGTAAATGCATCACCTGAATCAACACCTTTCTATCTCAATAGACACTGAATATGATAAGCTTCATAAAGCTGGGGTTTGTGTCAGGGCTTGTTTGCACGATTGCATTAGTCTGTACAGTTTTTCAGGCTTATATTTTCACCACCCTACTTCAATAACAATTTGCCTTGGGTGGCATTTGTCTAACAGATGAGGTTGTCTATAAAAATGAAAAGAGTATTGTTTGACTACCTGAGCAGATGTGCGTGTTGCAAGAAACACCAAAGGTTTAGTAAGTTGAGTCCCCACTTTCGCCTCAGCAAGGAAAAACTCCCTATTAGTATTCCAGTAGACTAATCCATGGGGGATAGTGCAAGGTAAGCACACAGCAGGCCATGCATCAGATCAGACTCTTGGTTGAGTGTTCAGATACACACTCAGAAATTTCTAGACCTCATTAAACTCTAATGTTGCCACCCTGAAAAATAAAATCTATGTTAAGGACCTCAGAGAAAGCAAGAACTCCAAATAAACACAAGAGTTGTTTGAGGTGTTCATCTAAATGTGTGTGTAAAGCCTAATTGGGGCTAGGTCAGGCCAAAACCTAGTGGTGTGTTTCCACCCCGAGGTACTTATTACGGCACAGTGGATAACTGTTAGCATTTTGAATTTTCCTCCCCAATGCTCCATTTAGTTTGATGCGAGTGCAAGTAAATATGAGGGCAGGAAAAAAGAGGAGCCCATTTCCTCTGCTTCCTCCTCCTGAATAGCAATATGGAGACAAGAACACCAAGTCTTTGATTTATATCTATTTCAGTGTACTTGTCACCTGGCAATTTAGCTACCTTGTGGCCAGGGACGCACTGCCATAGCAGGACCCATCTATCTGCGGAAACACCGCTAGGGAGCAACTCACCTACCAATACACTCATGAAAAATAGATCAAGTGCAGCTGGCAGAAATCTCCATCTCCCCCCTTTTGACCCTGTGGCTACAATTAACAATGCAGTCAGTGATGAAAAGCGAGCTATTCAGTGACCTGTGCTAACTGCCTCTTATTCATGACTCCAGAATGGTCTGCAACACGTCTATTACCATAACTAAATAAAAGTGTTTCACACCAACAATGGAGCACTGCTCGCTGGAGGGCTAATGCAACTCACAGTATGATCGCCTGCTACTATTATCGGCAGAACTACTCTCGTGGAAGAAATGGGACCCCGCAGTACCAGCCCTTTTTACATGAATACTCCCACTGTGCTGCCGGCGGCTTCACACCCTTGCGTGGCAAACAGAGAGGAGTCATTGCAATCGTGCTGAAAAAGGAAACTTGTCCCTCCTGCCAAACATAGGCTCGAGCTGTGTGTGTGTGTGTGTGTGTGACAGAAAAAGAGAGGGGAGGACGTATCTGGATGTTTGTGAGAGTGGGTGAATAGCTCGCAAATATCTGTAATGTGTTACAGGGAGTGTTTGTCAGAGCGGATGGTGGAGAGACGGAGAAACGCGGGAGACAAGGGGTGTGAACTCTCTTCCTCACACACACTTTAGATTTTGTATGTGGTTGTCAGGGGATTGCTTTTTTTTCGGAGGAGGGGGGTACACAGCTGCTTTTCTTTACGCCGTTATCTCTACCTGGGTATCTGTACGGCTCTTTGTCTGTCTGTCACCCGTTTTATCTGTGTGCTTGTTCATCTGCTTGTCTGACCACAAAATTGACAAGAGGAGAACAAACTGAGATGAAAGCGTGATCAACAGGAGGGACAGCATCGCATTGTGCCGCTGTGTCCTTCACACATGGTTACTGAGGCCTTTTGTGTGTGTGTGTGCGTCTTCTCTGCTTTCTCTACCCACTAAAACTCATCAGTACTCACAAATAAGCCATTAATCCACTCTCCTAGGACGCAGGATTTTCTCTTCTTGTTTAAAAAAAATTTCTCCACTTGGCACATTTCACGATTACAACCACGCAATGTCCATTGGCGTTTTGCATAATTAGGCCACTTATATCAAATGCAGGCAGATTCTAATGGAGCGCTAAGGGTACATATTTACTTTAATTGCTACTCTCGCTATCTCTATCCCTCATCCTCCCTCGCTTCATCCTCATCCGTTTCTCAGGAGAGCGCGGTGGCAACGTCAAGGGAAAAGAAGATTGAAGAAGACTGTTTCCCTCAAAGGTCACACCCTCCCGCAGCGGAGTTAAGATAGCGTTTGACCTTATAGCCCATTACAGCGCAACGCTGCTCAGCCACAGTCACAGGGGAACACACGGATAAATAAAAAAAAAAAAGGTCTCTGTGTTTCAGACTCTCCCATTAAAAGAAAAACATCAGTGCACAGAGCACAGGTGAGCAAGAGTGTGGTGTGTCCCTCTGTGTCCAGTTATTTTAAAACTTGTGTGTGTGTGTGTGTGTTGGTCAGGTGTGCATGCATGCTTGTGTGTGTGTGTGTGTGTGTGTGTGTGTGTGTGTTCATTTACAGGAAGCTTTTAGAGTTAGATGTTTTTTGTCAATAACAGCTGACTCCAAAAGAAAAAAATAACCCCCCCAAAGAGCACTATAGCACCAAAGACTGTGGTTGGCTGTGTGCTTCCAAACAGGAAACAGCCCGATAAGTAGAATGGGAAGGAGACTGAAACCTCAAAGCCCAACACTAGAAAGCCTATTTGCCAGCCGATTGTTAGAACCACAGTAACACCAGGGTACATTTAGACAGCAATGTCTAAATTGGTATTGGGCTGCTTTCACTTGGGCCATTTCATGCTCTTTTTATTCTGAGTGTTTGTGTGTCTCTGTAGGCTGTTAAAGAGCAAACCTCTCTGCAAGTTTTCTATACTCCCACCCTTTATTCCAGCTCTATGGGAGCAGTCTGAGAGAAGATGAGGAGGGAATGAAGAAAAGAGCAGGAGGGTGAGGAAGGGTGGGGAAGACAGACAGGGAGACAGACAGAAAGAAGTCATCCTGCCTTTAATGACTGGCATTTGTCATTAGTGTCATCATTAGCCTTTGTAGCTTGTCGTGCTGTCGCCCCTCTAAAAAGCCCACCACCCAAACAGCGCTCAGTAACAGAGGGGTGGCAGGTCTGAAAGGACACTTAGCACACAGAAAGAAACGAGAGGTTAGCTGTGGGTCTGCTTTGAAAGGGTGATTGATTGTAACCAGTGATAGAAATAACATAGCTCCATCTGTACACCTCATAAAGAGGAAACCACAGGAAAGTGCGGGTGGTACATATACACTGAGCAACCTTCATTATCCTCTGCAGGGGGTGATGCATAAGCCCTGTATGACTGAACAATAAACCTTCTGGTATATATGATTAACATATATATATATGATCAACCTAGAAATGGAGCATGGACCTCTACTGAATATGTGGGAGCGCGTTCATGTCTCACACCTGTTGCTGCACTCCTGAATAATAAATAGGCGCTGACATACCAGGAATGGTCGTGTCCTCTCTTTTTGATAATTCTAGAGTGAAGGTGAGACAGAACAAAGGGGGGAGTCAGATAAAAGAGTAAAGTGTGGGTGTCGGGCTGGGTGTGTGTGTTTGTGTATGTATGTGTCGCCGCGAAGGCCAGCCCTGTCTATGAGTAGCAGGACACCATGGCAACACTCTGTCTTCAGCCAGCCACACTTTAAACATGTCTCTCCTGGAGCCTGTGACCTCCCTCCTCTCTCTCTCTAGCCGTCCCTCCCTCTCTGCCTGCAACGGCTTAAACAGGAACTTTAACAGTCCGTTGGTCACCGCGCCCATAAACGTCCATGACAGCAAATCTTCCGGCAGACACGCCCAGGTGCCAGCCCAGAATCTAAACGGTGAGTATAACTGTCATCCACCGTCTACTGGAGAGAGAGGGAGAGAGAGGGATGAGGAAACAGAGAGAGGGAGAGAGAGTGAAGTGAGAAAATGGCGCCGAGCATTTTGAGGAACTAAACGGGGGATTAAGGTTGGTAAATCACATTAATTAAAGTAAAAGACTAGTTTCACAGGGTGGGAGGACGTGAAACAGAACAAGAGCTGGGGGGGGGGGGGCAAAGCAAATATACAAGACAGACAAAGAGGAGGGAAGACAGGGAGGAGGAATCAAAGTGGGAGAGAAAAAAAGAAGGGGATAAAAATCCTTGCACCTGCAGCTCCCAGCTGTGCTGCGCTTATTCTGAATCATTGCTCCACCCGGAGAGACTGCTTAGCATTTCATTTGGAAAACAGGGATTTATTGCCAAGGAGGGGGCTGCTACTGGTGTGTGTGTGTGTGTGTCTGTGTGTGCCCATATGTGGGTGTGTGTGAGGAGGTGGTAGGAGGAATGTAGGTGTGTGTGGCAGCTTATTGTGGAGAGGAACTTGGCTCCCTACCTGAGCATCTATAAATAAGAGTTCCTCGTTCGATTCCAAACACTACAATATGGTGAGATCGGATGTTCCTGTGATTCAGAGAGGGGAGAAGACAGTTGCACAAGTTTTGTGTGGATGACGAGCACAGGTGGATTGAGTGTTTGTGTGTGTTCACATGTTGCATATAAATGTGTGTGTTTCTGAACAAGCCAAACAGCTGTGTGCTTTATTCACTGTGTGGATTCATTTACATTTTGGGTATTCAAAATATTTGCAGTTTGCCACTTCTGGTGGAACAGTCAGAGGATAGAGATTCCCCCATGGAGCTGGGTCAACGTGTAAATCAGCCAGCCAGAAGTACAGGCCAAAGGACAGCCGGCACCATACATCCAACCTGCTGGAGATCCGGCACTTTGTTTGAGTGAGTGTCGAGTGTGCTTCCGCAGCAGCGAGTGCATGTGTGGAAATACAGATGGCAAAAAAAAAGCCATTTTACCAGTCTCTTCCTAGGGTTAGTGAATGCATCTAGTCAATGGAGATTGAATCTAGCCTCTTCAGAAATAATTACAAAGCTGTGTGTGAAGGGTGGGCGGTGTGTGTGTAAGAGGGGGCAGGTCCTAATCAATAAAACAGAAAGTTAAATCATTTCTTTGTAGGCACTATTAGCCTGATCGAACTACATCGTGGAAATGAACCCACAGCTTATCCAATTAAAAATGAATAATACAGAGCGGAAAATAAGCCTACACAGGTCAAACTAGAAAATACCAAACGAGCTGTGCTGTCTGCTGCCTCTCAGTGCATCCAGAGGAGAAAGAGAGAGAGAGAGAGAGAGCGAGAGCGAGGATGAGAGAGACAGAGAAACAGCACAACAACACAGAGTTTCCCAAATGAGCTGTTTGCCTGCCACGCTTCGGGGGCTCTCCCATTGTTGCTGTGTTTAGAACTAGTCTCAGCTAGGTTATTTTAAAATTAGCTGCTGCGTGAACCTTTGCAGCGTGCCACCGGCATTAGAGTGAAGTGCGCAGTGGTGGCTTTAATGGTAATTTGTGCTGATCTTCATGTGGGGAATATGTGTTTTTGTAGGAGGTCAGAGGTCAAGGGCGCTTCAGCAGCACAGACAGGTGACGGACCCACACAGCTAGGCCACCCAAGCCAAAACACAAAAGTGGACGGAAGTGTGATGTCACAAAAACATCCAACACAACAGCCTTGGTGCTGCCCCTTCTCCATTTAAAGACTTGACTGGCAGAAACAGCTGTTCCGAGTTATCTCTCTCTCTCTCCTCATATTAAAGTCCGATCAAACGGGCGAGTGGCTCTATCACAGTGGGAATTACGGCTTTATTAAATATCCCGAGAGAATCCACGACGAGAGCAGCAGACTGAGCAAAACACCCAGAGAGACGCCACAAATAACACAGCAGAGGGGCCAAGTTAGTTCTCTAACCCCCCCCCCCCCCCACCCCCCCCCCCCCCCCCCCCCCCCGACTCTCTCTCTCCGTCCTCCTCTCCTCCACCCGCCTGTGTGCTTCCCACACAAACACACACTCACAAGCCCAAAGAAACGCTCAAGTTGGTGGCTGAGCGGAATATAGATGCGACCGGAGACAAGAGCCGGAGCCGTGATCTGCACATAGACAGAAGATACACCCTGCGCCCCCCCCCCCTTCTCTCTCCTCTCCATCCTCTGTTTTCTCTCCCTCATTCTCTCTTTCTCTCCTCGACAAAATGTGAAAGGCATTTCTTGAAGTGGGCGACCACTGCAGACTGCCAGACCCGACACCCTCTCTGCCCCCCCCAAAAAAAAGTCGGTGCCACAAATGACAGCCATGCGCAGAGAGGAGACCAGACGGGGATGAAGTTGCTCTGGCGGACTGACTGTCGGCGCAGGTGACTCTGTGGACTGTGTGACTATGTGGACTGTGTGACTCTGTGGACTGTGTGACTATGTGGACTGTGTGACTCTGTGGACTGTGTGTTATGTGCAGTCTCGGAACAAACTTGACAAGCCTTCTATTTGCGCCACGGACCCCAAGAGTAGCCCGGGCGAGAGACCAGACCGATGCCCCAGAAAAAGGAGTCGGATCGCTCTCCGTCTCAGTGAAATTCTCCCCAACTCTCACACACTCACACGCTCGCACACAGCTCCCTCCTGTCTTACCTGGGGGACGAGGAAAGCCAAGAGGATGCGGACTCCAATCTCCATGGTCGGTTCGATTTCTCTCTCGGTGCGAAACAGAAACAGATACGGATTCAAGACAGGGTGATGTAGGCTGGGTCAGCTCTGCTCATAATTCCACTGGCCAAGCGTCGGAGAGAGAGGAAAGCCTTTCGCCGTGAGCCGCCAGCTGCCAACTTCCCCCAAATACAACTGCAGTCTGATCAGCAAAGCATTGGATGGTGGAGCCGAGACCACAACCAATAGATTTATGAGAAAGAGGAGGGGGGGGGGGGGGGGGGGGGCGGAGGAGGTGAGGCAGAGGGAGAGGAGAGTGGTGGTAGCGATGGGGTGAGGAAGTGTGTGTGTGTGTGTGTGTGTGTGTGTGTGTAGGGGGGTGGCGGGGGGTCGCTATCCAAGTGAGGAGTCAGTATCGCTCATTTTGCTGTGGCCCCGCTTGTTTTGCGGAGTTGTGAATGACGGGGCTTCACTGGTTTGTCACCGGGCAGCTTTATTACAGCCTTTACACCAGCACCCATGATCACGTCCCCGTCTTTAAAGGTGATTTGCGGGTTTCCTTATTTTCAATGCAGTGTGAGTGGGGGCGCTGTTAAACGCATATGCCGAGTATGAACAGCCTGAGAGACAGAAACTTTCATGATGCATTGTGTGATATTACAATAGAACTACTCCAAAAGAGCATATTGCTGTTTGGACTCAACCTTGACAAGACTATAGGTTAGCCGACAATCTTCCCGAGTGATTCCTGATTTTTGTGTGTTTCATTATGAGCTCTGTTTTTCCTTCCTCCTGGCTCTGTACTGAATCCTTCATTTGGGTGGGGAATGTTATCTTGTTGTTTGTCAGAAGGAGCGTTTTCTTGTCGGTCTTGGCCTGAGGACATCTCTCTCTCTCTCTCTCTCTCTCTCTAAAAATGCTTAGTATTTATGAATGGATTCATGTACATCCTACATGCAGGATTTTGATGGTCTTAAAATAAAATAGGGATCCACTGAAATGACGGTGCAAGGCTGCAACTAACAGCTATTCTTTATCATCAATTAGACTAACAGGTTCTTTTCATGGCATTTGTTGACAATAAGGACGCTATACACCAGCCTTCTCCTTTAAGTTAGAAGAAAGCCAGCTCCTTGCTCAGGTGTCCTTTAGCAGCTACAGTCCTGCTGTCCCGTAACAGACTGTGACCTCTGGGTTTCCTGTTGGAAATAATCAACTACCACATAATTATTAAAGTGGAGGATGGCTCATTTGAATTCAACCCCGTGGCTGATTAAAGTCCTGATGGCGTACAACACATTGCAGCGCAGATTGATTTTAGTTAGTAGTCTTTTTATGGTTTCATCACGTCAGATAGGGCCTTACCATCACCAGAGTATTTGGGCTGTTTACGCAGTTGATTTAATCGTGGATGTGGAGTGAAGCACGTAAGCAAGGCCTTTGTTCACGTATGCTGAAAAAAGTCGTCATTAAGAAGACTCTCAGAATTTGTAAGGATTTTATTGACTTTTGCTCCTTGAGTTTTATTACAGTAAAAAAAATAGAGAGAGAGAGAGAGAGAGAGAGATCTGTTGTGAATGATGGTCAAGGTTTAGGCACCCGCCAATCCAGACACCACACAGTGTTATTCAAAGAGCACACAAACGTTTTTATCATTCTGAGCCCAAAGTTCAGATGTCTGTTAGAGTAGCCCATCAGTCTTTCTTAGGGAGCAGAGCTGTCAGAGAGCACACTTAATCTTCATGCAAAGTACCCTTAACCTCCAACACACAGACAAATCATACAGAGAGAAACAGACGAATGAGTCTGCGTTGCAGAGGAAGAGCAAAGGAACTCTGAGGTAATGGAAACATTCAGAGCTTCCCTCTGTCTCTCTCCCTGCTTATTCTATCTTTCTGTCTGTTTTCCGGCACATACAAACACGTCCATGAGGGTTCATATAATGCGGTGACAGATTTCTGCATACATCCATCTTGACGAGGGGAGAGGAAAAAGGTTAGCTTCACACAAAAGTCAGGTGGGGGTCTCAGTATATCTCTCAGTGCAGGAAAAGTTTCCTCAATGGATGTGAAAAATGAGAGCAGGAATTGTTGTGACGCCTGAGGAATTGCTTTTCCTGGACAATTTTTCTGCCATATACATTTATCAGTAAAGTAAAGGCTTTGGGAACTTATCACCAGCGCCTTGCCTGGTTCAAAGCTCACAGGTTCAGCTGCGGAAGAACCAATGCACTCCCAGCCCAGACAGGAAGATGACTGAGATAATTAATTAAAATGAAATGGGTGGATGAAGAATAAAATGTCAAACGGCTTCTAACATTTCCTGTCAGATATTTCTAAATTCTCCCCAAATATTTTTCGATTGTGGGAATCACAGAGGGAAAGTCATGTTCAGCTTGTAAGCCATGGCTGAATGGAATCAACAAATCATGACAGAAACGTCTGTTCGGTGGCACACGAAGAGAAGGGCTGGCTCGACGTGTCTGACAGCTTTTAGGCTAAACTTCATTAGCCTAAAATGCTCATGACTCACAAAAACAGAGGGAATCTTATTTGCAATGTTTTCCTGTTGGAAATTGTAATTGTACTGCTCTTCTATCCACTCAACAGAGTTTTTTGAATTATGGTATTTTTGTGTGTCCGTTTGATACCTGACATTGCTGTTTGTACTATTTTTGCTCTCAGGTATTTTTATGATCGAAATGGGCTGAGATGCTCGCTGAGGAATTAAAAGAAAATATCTACAATACATGCTTGTGAGGGACTGAGCTGATAAAGCACATGAAACACAGATGACAGGATGAATCATCAATGCTTTATTTGCTTTAATCTTTAGATGTTTGAGAGCGATAAAAGTCTTTATCATTACTTCCATCAAACAAGCCAAAAGGTACAGACAAGTTACTTACTTTCTGGGGGGGTTCAGGCTGGTGGCAGCAACTTTTGTAACAGTATGGTCACAAATCAAAGCCCCAAAGTGAAGGCAAAGCAAATGGGCAGAGAATCGTTTGAAATGGAGGTGCAATGTGGAGCAAGTAAAACAAGATGTTACAACAAGATTACTGTCTTTGTGACACAAACTGTAGGTAATGAATGTGTATCTTTATTTCTGTCATTGTCGTCAGCTGCATTTCCACAAAGCAATGGTCAAAGAGCAGTGGCTGAAATGTGGCTGTGGTTTAAGCTAGATAATCCTGATGACATCATTGTGACATCATGAGGGTTACTTTCTCAGACTTTCGAAAAGCTCCCACAGAAGACAGATACAATATATACAGACATAGACATACACAACAGTTTTCACAGGTTGAATTGTATTCCTTGTGATGAGTGGAGTGAACTTCACGTGTACAATTGGTGAAATGCCCCTTTAAATACACCACACATAGCAGGTGTATCACTTTTCATGGGGTGAGGTCACTCAGATTTACTTTTTGTGAATGCAGATTTGTGATTATGTATGGATATGAAATCTTTAACTAATTAACCGATACAAAACATGTAGAACAAAAAAAAACCCATGGCAAAGATGATTGGTATTCGGCCATGATGGACGAATGCAGAAAAACTCAAATACTAATGTTAAATTCAACTTGAAGGACTATAAAGGTTTACAATAACCATTTGTGTATTAAATAAATAACAGTACATACTGCGTACTGTACTTTCCTACACAGCCTCTACACAATAAGAATTCTCTATGGTCCTGAAACCTTGAACTGTACCACAATATAACCATGTATACATGTTTCCAATTATTCAGATTCATTAGGCTAATCATCCGTAACAACAACATGAACACACAGGGGACATGGGGAAGCAATTAGCTCCATTTATCTGATTTAAGCCACAAAACCTGCGTGCTCTCTCTCTCTCTCTCTCTCTCTCTCTCTCTCTCTCTCTCTGTCTCTCTCTCTCTGCACAGCATGAAGGTAAACAAAATGGTTTTCTCATCCTTTTAGTGTGATAAGGATATGTTCTCATTTCTGAGCAGAATGCAATTTACAGGGAAGTCCAGCATGTGAACTGGACCATATGTCTCAGCAGTGTGTAAGCCACTTGTTGTCACACAGTGTACTCTATGTTTTTGAAAATGAGCTAACCCTCCCCGAGAAATATTGCCACTAGATGGGGTAAAAGTGTTCATACCAGAGTGACTAATCTTTCACCTGGAACATCTGAACGCACACATTAACTGGAAGATAAAGAGGCAGAGAGAGAGGAAGAAAAACACAGCCGGTGTTCACCCCCCCCTCCCTCCCTCTTCTCTTTGCAATGGGAGAGAGGGTCCTCTTCTTTCTGAAACAACCTCTACAAGTGGAAGCCACAGTAAAGAGCCCCAGGCCTGAGCTCTCGTCTGTCTCCAGAGGCCTACACCGGGAACCCACCACCTTCCCTGTAGATCAAACTGCAGATGTGAGGATATTCCTTGCATAACTCCCTGTACAAATGTTTTCTCCTTTTCTCCCACTCTGCCTCTGTTCACGCGCAACAGACGTGACCGTCAGAGGGAAGCGAGGCTGACGCCATGTTTTCCTGAGAACCTGACATCCGGATGCCACACAACAATTCTGTTTGCCTGGGGAAAGCACGAGTTGAAACTACGAGCCTTGAACCGTAGGCAACACAACAAACCAAAGCATTCCACGTATTCTGTAACATCTGGGAATACAAAACAACAACTGAAAATAACATGACTCATGTTTAATGAACTTGTTGTGTTGTAACAAAGGGCTGGGAACCTGTCAGACAGCGCTGTCTATTGTTAGATTAAATAAATACACAAACCCCAAGTTTTCATGTATATCTTATCATTACTAACATGATTTGGTTTAGTGATCCTTGGTCTGGAGCTGTATTTCATACTTTGGTTGAGGCTCTTTTCTTCCAATTAAGGGAAATGCTACAGCAAACAATAATATTTTAGACAAAAGTGTACTTCCAATTTTGTGGCCACAGATTTGGGAAGGTCCTTTGCTGTTTCAACTTGACAATGCAATTAAGTCATGATTTAGTTTTTACATTGAACATAAACCATTATTATATAAAGTACAATTGTGACCTGATGATGGCGCTAGTTGAAAAATCAGGGAATTACCAAAGTTATACAATTCTTCCCGAGGGGGGGCGTGAATGTCAGTACCAAATATAATCCATCCAATAGAGACATTTCACTAAAAACCACAAATGTCAACGTGCTGGTGGCACTAGAGGAAAAGTCAGGGGATCACCAAAGTCAGTAGGGTCCATCATCTGGGGACCATGAATGTATGTACAAAATATTGTGCCAATCCATCCAATAGTTCCCCAAAATATTCAGATTTGTCTGAATAGCCCAGCTTAAAGAGGACAATCTAAATCTGTATTCAATTAGCCATTGTAAAAACATTATATTTAGGCACCCAAGCAAAACTATTGAATAATATAGGGTCATAGGGTTATAGGTAGTACAAACTATCTATATACACATGTTTACAAAACCCATGAGTAGTCCTGTTTAAGCAAATATCAGATGGTAACCGATTAACCATTGCTGTGAGGATCAGTCCAAAAGAGCATCACAAGAATGAGAAGTTAACAAGAAGCATCTGAGATCAGATTTGGTGTTGAGACCATTAGGTTCACTAGTAGATCCAGCATGACTCCCGTCCAAGTAGCAGATTATCGAAATGACTTCCTCTTCTCGGGGGAGAAACCTTTTCAATGCCTGTGTAGCGTAAAGATGAAAAGGGATAATTATTTTCCAAGAGATGGGCAACGAAGGGGGAATTCAAATTTCTACATCTAGTGTTACAACCATTCTCTACTATCCACAATTTCAGTTCCCTTAACAGCGGTCTCCAGTTTCCAGGTGCTGACTTTGTATGGCCATGATCAACCCTCACCACCTCCTTTTGATTTCTGTGCTGTACAAGAACATAACACTTTCTTGACCTGAGAATACATTGTCAGTGAACATATTTGCAGGCAGCAGTTACATTTCCTGTCTGGGAGACAGGGTTCAACTGGCTTGCGCAGAACACTGACCCCACCTGACACCTTAGGGTTGAATTGGACCTTCGACTGTGAGTTAGGCCTCATCACTCAACATCAGTGGCCAACCTCACTGATGATCTCCTATGGTGAAGAGTGGAGGCTGGTATAGCAGCACATTAAAGCTCATGTTTCAGCATGACATATTCAACAATCATATATGGGAGTACTGTTTAATTCCGCCATACATGTGGCCATAATGTATCAGATATTAGTTGAGGTCTAAACTTGATATTCATTTAAGCTAATGAGACTGATTGAAGGGGATATTTATCTTCCATTGCTACCTTTTGAAAAAATATTTATTCTTTATAATTGGTGCCACTGTCTGCAAGGTACAAGGTGCCATTTTCTACAATATTTAAGTGTCCAGTGTGTTCTTGCTGCAAAGACAAAAGGAACATTTTCACAGTGGGATAAAGTTTAAATCTGGCTTGACCAGACTACTTACAGTGTAAACTGCACTTTTGTACAACATAATGAACAGTATAAGGCCAAGCTATTGTTAATTACTGTCTCCAGAGTGTTACAGCTGAACAAATATTGTGTACAAGACACTAAGGAGCTTCTCTGACTTGTAAACTCTCTTTTCTTGAGAACATTGTGTTCTCTTAAATAAATTTAGCTTTTTATATTTCTCACACCACATCCTGAAAGAAAACTACCCCGAGCACTTTACTAAAGATATTTACAACCATCGATCCTGAGCTGGCCTGAGGAGCTTGAGCAGATGGTAAGTAGCCAACCAGTGACTGAGCATGGCCTCGTTGCGATAAACTATTGTTATAGTCCAGAATAAATTAGGTTTATAACCATAAAGCATTCCAAATGGGGGGGGGGGGATAAATCACAGCATACTGGGATGATTAGACATCCATTCATAAAGTCTCGCTTTTGCGTATGCATGGCCACAACTCTTTGTTGACTCTCACATTTCATATTACCACATACCTCACGGTCACAAACATCGCAGACTCCACAATCACAACACTCCCAATCATATGATTTTTTAAATTCATTTTCAAGCATCTAAATAAGCACTCAGAGTGAGACGAAGATGAAGAAATGAGATGAGTCAAGGCGTGTTTTCCGAACTTGCTCCTGCACGCTGTTGCTTGAGTGTTGTGCAGTGTCAAAGTGATATTTATTTCTAGTCTCAAGTTTCAGTCACTCAAACACACAATTACAGCTGGGAGCTACAAAAAAACAACCACAGTCATATACCACTGGTCACTGCACAGGTCCACTGGAGCAGTTGGGTGTTAAGTGCTTTGCTTAACGGCACTTCAGCGGTGGTATTGAGGGAGAAGTAAGCATTAGTCATTCACTTTACTGTTCAAATTGTTCCTGTCTCCAACTCCAACTAACCCAACCTGATTACAAATACTGCTCTACATACGTTCACGTATGTCTCTGGCCTCCATGTGATCTTTCTCAACACCCCAAATCACATGGACTTACATCAGTGAGGGAGACAGCTTATGAAATGAGACGTAAGTGACTGATTTTGATGCCTGCTAATATAAGATATTTTGTGCAAGTGACATCCAGGCAGAGCAAGCTAGAGAATCACAAATGTAAGGTGAACTGAGCACATCATCAACACAGTGCTGCTCCTGTAGCGCACAGCTAACTCACCAGTGTTGGCAACAGCATTTCCTCTTAACGCTTCTCGGAATAGCAGTTGCTTGTTGTTACCATTATATACATCAGTGATCAGAGATGGCTGAATATGTGAAAGCTGATTCACTGCCAGTCAAAAAACATATGGTTTGGAGGGGTAATCTAAGGCTGTAGCTGCATGCATGTTATTTTTATTATTTTTATTATAACGTCTTGCTGTGACAGTTTGATTTCATTTTCACGCTCACGATGCAGTTCATACAATACCTTAAGTGTATGTGATAATGTGAGGTAATTATTTAAAGCAAAAATCCTAATACCGCTAATGCAGACATCTCTGTATGATTTGACAGTAGTTGAACTCATCCCAGCATTCTTCATTTTTGGATGTTTTTTTCCTGCCTATTTGTCTGTCAAGCTCTCACTGTGTTCCCGCTAAGTCAACCACCTGATTTCCACAGTCACTTGCACATCTGCTTGCCATCCTCAAATTACTCTCCAAGCATATATACCAGACCATTTCTACCTACACCTTGGACAGATTCCCTATTGAAGCTTACTGGCTGTTTCCGACCTCCCCTTTTTTTAACCCTGCTTGCCTTTTTGGACCTTTGCCTGCTACATTACGCCCCTCTGGACTCTTTTGCCTGTTTTGGTTGCCTCGCTGTTGCTGACCTCTGCCTGCCTTTTTGACACCATAAACTCTGCTTAACCTACTTGCCTTTTCTGTGAGCCGTGCTTTTGACTTCAAACCTCGGTACACTGAGCCATTGTCTGTAAACTGTGACAGAGACTGCTGCAACCCTCGATTAATGATTCTTTATCTATGGCTTGATAGCGTGTTGCATGTTTTTTTTCTTTTCCCTTTTGAACCAACAGGAAGATGGGTCAATCAATCAACTTCTTTGATGCAAAAATCCAGACTAAAGGCAACCAAAGTGGACAGCGCTTAAAACCCCTGTGTCCAAGAGATGTAACCTTTGAAAATAACAATCTGACAAGCACGCCCACTTCACTTGAGTGGCCATTGATTACATCAGAAAGCAAAGTGACTCGGCTGCAGCTGTTTAGTATGTTGTTGATAAATGTGCCCCTCTTGAGTGTGGCTTAATGTGCAGTTTATTTGAACTAAGTCATACTCAATAGACATCCCCAGACTGTGACAATGTGCAGACAATTCCAGCCTGTGTGGACATTTCCGTCATGGCGGCTATGGACATGTTTGTGCATGCATATCAATAGTTTTATTTTGATGGTTTGTTGTATATATTTGTGTGTGGGCCCTTTAAATGACCATTTGAGTCTGTCCTGGTGGCTTTGTGGTTAAGACTCATACCGTGTAACCCCAAAGTCCCTGGTTTGATTTTGGACATGGATCTTTGTTGCATGACATACCTTTCTCTCTGAACCCTCTAATAAAGACAAAAGGCAACAAAAAAAACCCACTTGTATGCTGTTTTAAAGTAAGACCTGGAAGCAACCAATTAATGAGTTTGTCATTTCATTGTGGAGTGTGCTTCTGTATGTCCTACAATGAAATCAAGTGAAATACCGTGTGATTGTGGATTGTGGAAGTCAAAGCAGCGTGCCAGGATGCTGCCACAGAGAACGCCTCTCTCACGAAACATGCAGAGGGATGGCATCAACACTGAAGGAGAAGAAAACCCTCCCCGAATATATTTTTGTCTCACTTACACTTACAAAGTTTGCAGTGACCTTCCGTGTGATTGGAAATCAGCCTCTACACTATGGCTTCCCTGTGTACGAAGAACACACACTTGCCTCCATCAAGCCAGAAGCCTGTGGGGAGAAGGTTGCTCATTTACTGACTGGATTGTCATTCAGAGAAGTGGTGTAGTAGGATCAATCGCCCTAATCAGTGAATTAATAAGGCTTTCACAGTCCGGTTATCAGGCAGGGTTGTCAGAACAGAAAACAGAGAGTGTGATGCTTTGGTGCCTGACATCCTTATTCCCGCATGCACATGCTTGCTTGAAGCAGACCAGGCTCTCTATTAATGAGCCAGACCTACCATCAGAAAAATTGATTATGTTTATTCATATTCAAGAGAAAGTTACCCATCATGGCCGGCCTGGTAAACATAATTTATCAGTATTTCTGCTCTGCTCTTAATTTCTGATATTTGCACGCTGTCTGTGCTAGTGTACGGGTGTGATCATGTGGGTGGATGTATCCATGGATCTCTATGAGGGGCTCATACTCGAGCATGCTCAGGATTTCTACATAAATGTGTTTAAAACATGTGTAAACAATCAGCAGAACAATTATTACCTGCGGCAAACCTGCAAAAGGTGTGATTTCCCTCAATTTACCAGCACAAAGCAAACATAAATAACCTCATTCATGTTCTCTTTGACCCTAATATGATTTATTTACAAATATTGACATAATGGTTTTGCTGCATCTGTTGCTAGCTATGCCTGATCAGATTCTCTACGCACTCAGATTATATTTGTAGACACGTGGAAATTCCCGCAACGCTTGAATGCCCAAATCCATTTGGAGCATCTGAAGAGGAAACATTTCTCCCATTAAACATTTAAATCAGGTGGGTATTCTGTAGCAGTGGATATGACACAACTGTTTCACCATGTCTGTGTGTAGATTTGTATGCTTGTCTTTCAAATTAAACCCTACATAACTCTAATTAATATGAATAAATTCTGTCTCAGCAGTGTTGGGGCTCAAGATAATGTGTGTTGTTGTGTGTACTCTAGAAGTAAACCTGACCTTGTATTTCTATGTATTTATTTATCTATTTATTTTTAATGAAGGATTACCTCTCCTCCTGTTCAACTTGGGACATGTATTGTAGATGAGACGTACAACAATAGAAACACAGCTTGTCTATAGCTACTTTTTTGTTTTCATACAGCTGATTTTTTTACTCTTTTGTTAGACACCATTGCATTTGCATTTGTTACGAGGATAACAATAATGAAAATTTGTCATTTTCTAACATAAAGTGTGTGGGAAGAAAAAGTCTAAAATAAAGAAATTGAAGGCTGGCTGGTAGTGGGTTGTTATGCGGCTCGCTAAAGCAGATCCCCCATAAGCGGCCAGCCCAAATGGCTTCTATCGAAGACGTTCTTGTGCAAGTAATGCTGTTTTTGTTGATCCAAAAAGGAAACAAATCAGTTCTCCAGTGTTGGCGCTCTCTCAGTCCAACGGTAGCTCAACAAAGGCGACGCTCAACACTGCTACACATGAGCACTAACACACCAGAGTGTGTTAACCGATAAGCCCCACCCACTACCATCCAGCCAAAAAGAAAGAAAGACAGTGATAATGTTCGCCAAATAATAAGGGCTTACCACTCAACCTAACACATTACACGTAACAGATCTTAACCTTTTGATTTGTTTGCCGAGTGGTCGTGTGTTGTTCAGATGTTTTAACGACTGCAGGTTATGAAGCAAATTGTCCCCCTGGAACAGAAATTGTTTGCTTTCTCCCCCTTTTTTTTCTTTTCTTTTCAACATACTATCTCTGTCTTTGCAATTACAGCAGCTGACTACATGCACTTCCTGTGAATTCAACCTAATCTGCACCTGACTGCAGTAAAAAGGCACAGATAATTGCAGAGAAGCCGACTCTTTGTGTGTCTGACAAGCCTAAAATTATAAGTTGCAGAATCTTGTTTAGGTTTTTATTTCCCCCTTTAGTGGAAGTACAGAGCAGTTGATTTCAAAATGTATACATGCAGGATTGTAAATATGCTCTGAGGATCTGCCTTGAACATTATGAAAAGTCAACGCAAAATCATGGAGCAATGGCTATTTTAATGTAGGGAGGTGGCAGTGGGAGAGCGTGGGACATATGAGAGACAGGAGCACAAACCATGTTTTTGTTGTTGTTGTTGTTGTTGTTGTCCATTTCCCAACTTTTCTCCTGATTTGGAATTGCCAGTCTCTCATGCCCTATACTCCTCGTATGTGACAATATTCTTTTTGCTGACCAATTTTCTCTGCTACCTGTAAGTCTAGTCTTGTTGGGGGAGGAGGCACAGATTCAGCTTAGCCTTTGTGTCCTCTGAAGGTCTTTGCGGGCAGTGTCCTTCAGGAGATCCAGCCCCTACACTGGGTCACAGCTAGGGAGTCACCATTGCTTCTTTTCACCCTTCAGTGATCCGCTTAAACAAGAGTAAATAACACTCAAAAAGGTTTACACTACACTTCTAGTGCCGCTATCATATAGTTGTCATTTGTCCTATTGGTTGTCCTGAGAAACTCCTTCTGTTGAGACCGTGGTGGAGTAATAATTCTCATCCCTGATGTGTTTTGACTTCGATTCTGTCTGCATTTATATATTTAAATAATCTGAAAGCAACGGCGAGCTGTGAGCCGTCGTGGCTGATGACGTACCACAGAACCGAATACCTGGAATTGAGATGCAGGCTTCCATCCTCATGCAGAGCGGCATTCAACAGGTGGAGCATGGGGTGCATAAGATAGTCCTAACCGTCCAACTATACGTTTGAAAGCATGTAATAGCATATTGAAAGCAACATGCTAATACAGAGGATCAAACTGTTTTGTGTACTTGATGTTATTCTATAAAATATTACCACATAGTCTCACAAACGTGAAAGAATTCTAAATTTATGGTGAGAAATGTCAGTTTTCAGCACAGTCAATGTCACCTATGCAAGGATGTGAGTCACACTCAGTTTGTAGGTTAAAGTGACAGACTGGCTGATATTAAAGGTAATTTAAAAACATGCTTATGCATGATTTAAAGGACGTTCAATCTAAGATGACATTTAGCACAACATATACTGTAGAGACAAATATGTGGTTTTCTGATATAGGTGGGCTGTACTGTGAAGGTAAAGGCAATCTATTTGTTTCTAATGGTCACTGGGGTGAAAAAACAACTTGAGAGGAATAAAGAGATATTGGAGAATCTTTTTAATCGATTGGAAAAACCTTTTGGCAGTATAATTGTGTGGCTGCACTTGCAACTGGGCATTTGTAAGGATTCACAATTGGCCTTTCAATTTTTAAGCAGGACTTCTCTGAATAAGTTGCTTTTGTGTGTCCATTTATGTTTCTCTTCTCTATGCACACGTGTGTTTATGCTTACATACATCTGTGTGTGTACATCTGCAAAATGTGAACGTATGCCATCATCCCTGTTGTGCTACCGGGCGTTCTTTGACATTTCTGGTCACGCCGCATAAAGACAACCTAATAAATGCACACGGACAGAGAGGGAACTGCTGCACCCAGCTGTCAGTCTGCTTCAGCCATTGTGACGAGACTAATAGATAAAACAGAACCGAGAGTACCAAAAGGTCACACACAAGTGTCACTTTATTCTTTCTTTGCTTTGTCATTCCAGTCTTCTCTCCCTGTTCTTCCCCTACTCCATCTTTTTCTGTGTGTAAATAGTTGTGCTCTTTCTTCCATTTCTATCAAGCTAAAGAACACACTGACCAGACGATGTTTAAAGATGACCATAATGTAGCAAAGACGGGAACACAGAGGACCATTGGTAAGACAGGGGGTAAGGACACAGACATCCTCGTAGTATCATGGTCTATTCTGCACCAGCTGCAAAAAACCCTGAAATAATGGCTTCAAAAACCAACATTACTGTTCTCGTCTTTGTCCTTTACGTGTCTTACTGCCTCCTTCTCTCAGCTCTGTGCATGGGAAGTGAAGGCTGTAGTGGGTGCCAGCCTCTCTCCCACGCTCCTTTCTCCTTGTGGGAGAAAAATAATGGAGAAAAACCCAACAAAAAAAAGGAAATTCACAGTGTAACATAATGGCCCATTAAGGTCTCCCTTTGCATTCGGTTTAGTGGCAGTATTGGCTGTGAAGCCTCGCCTCGAAGTCAATTCATTAGGTTCTGAAATGGCATCGCTTGCCATTAACAACTATATAATGACGAAATTAATAAAACAATGGTGTTTTATCATCATTGCGGATAAAAAAGGGAGTCGTTAGCTCATTGGCATTTGGGAGATTTAAACTTTATTATGCACACTGATATGACAATGCTGACAATACAGGATTACAGCACTAATATGTTATCCATGTAAACAGAGGCCAGTGAGAGGGAAATGATACCCCTGCGAGTGTAAACCATTCGTCAAAGCGGCATGTGATGCCTGTGATTCACGCATATGACATTGTTTTCAATCAATCGCCACACGTGATCAGTTCCTCCCGAGAAATTTTCTATCTATTCATAGTGTTATTCAAACTGTGTTGGTGCCTGCAAAAAGGGGGATGGTTAACCAGGCAAGTCTTGAAGTGGGTCGGCCTCTCTGTTCTTGTGCACAACCCTGAAAACAATGTAGCGCCATCCTCCAAGTCCTTGAGATAATTGCGATGCAATGAAGTTATACATAAGATGACAGAAATGATGATGAATGGGTGGCTGCGCTAATAGAAAAGACTTCTCCGAGGGATATAGAAATGATTGACAGGACGAAATAAAAGCTTGGACAATCAATGGCTATTGAGTGATTTCACACTGGCAGAGTTCAGAGAGAGAGGCAGTCAGCGCGCGAGAGCAGAAAGGGAATGGAAGATTATCAAAAATTTGCAATAATGCCATACTTAGAACTTATAAATGGGGTTATGAAACATACCCTGTGATTCATTATCATTCTAGTACACAATAATGGATAGAAGAGAAAATCTGAAAGAAAAAGTGACTGTGAGAATGTGATCAGGTGCTGATTGTGAGTACAGACATGTATTGGACCATTGCCGTACACACTGATGATGAGGGCCAGATGGATGGATAGATGGTATAAGATGGTAATCTTTGATATAAGATAGATAATCAGCTTGTTTACACACATGCGGCTGAAATGACTTTTTTCCCCCCACTAAAATTAGTTTTTGTTTGTTTGTTCTTTTGTTTTTCGTTCCTTGTTGTGGATTCAGGATATTAGTCAGATGCGCAGCGTAGCACACTGCCTGCTGAGTTTCTGTTCCTCACTGCGTTCATCAGATCCCTTACAGCATGGTCCGGATGAAAGCACGCTGCAGAGCAGGGAGACTATTAGGATGACATACGCCGCATTAACGCAGTGAATCCAGTTTGAGTTGTATTGGCCCATCAAAGAGATAAATGTATGCACATCACCAAGGGGTCTGCCATTTGTAGTATCCATGTAACAGCATGTGTTGTTTAGTTGGATGCAGGATATTGACTTGTGCAAAGAATCAAATCCAGAAGGAATCTACCTTGTCACATTATAGAGCTATCCTACAGAGTAACCTGCTCCCTCTTTCAGTCATACTTCTCGCATGTTACAACCGCAGTTCCTGTTGTTGAAAATACATTACCAAGCTTTGCTGTGTGTTTCTTTTATTGGTGGATCACCAGTCAATACCGCTGTGTTTAAATTGTAATCACGGTATTTTGAGTGTAGTGCAGCAGCTGTAAGGTCGCAATTAACTCACAACCGGCAATACAGTACGTTCATCACCGCAACCTCCTCTAAATTGCACAATTAACTTGATAATGGCATGTTGCGACTGAATAGTTCAGGGTCAAACAGCCTGAGCTAAAGAAACGATAAGAAGCATATCCTTATCTTAAAGACTTTGCCTGACTGGATAAACACAAAGCACCCACAAGCAGAGTTCAATAATTAGATCAATTAAGCCAGTGGGTAATCAGATGCAGAAAGAGCCAACTCACAAAGGCTCCCTTTCAGGGTGTGAAATGAAGGGGCCAAGTGAACCTGCAGCTCACATTGTGCTGATTGAAGGGCGGCTTAATATGGACTCATTTGTGGGTAACACACACACACACACACACTGTTTCTGAACTTGGAAGGTGCTTAGTAGGAGACAAGTACAGTCTTGTTTGTCTGGTGAGAAAATCACATCTAAAAGCCTCAACGAGACATTAGACTTTGCACTGATGATCACACTCTCAGAAAGTCAATCAGATCTTTCATTTACACCCATTTCCTGCTCTTATGGGCTGCAAAGCCTACCTCTATAATAACACAGCCCTCAGTCTCCTCCCTTGTCTCTGTCCATATTGGCTTCTATTTCTGCACCTCTCTATTCCCGCTCTCTGTCTCTGGCCACATTATGTGGTCAAGTGGTCCGATTTTTTTTAAGGGAAGATTCACCCTGACACAGACATAAGTGCACACAGGCCTCATTAAGGCATTTAAGAAAAAAAAACTGCCTGTCTTTAAGCACCTTGAGGCTGACATCAATCTGTCTCCCAAGAAGAGGGCTAAAGGAAAGATCATTACTGCTCAAGATGCTAACCTTACCAAGCCTATTCTTCACCTCCCCTTTTTCTCCTCACACTACAACGCTTTTCGTTTGGAGGCAAGGCACTCACTATCACAAAGCGCGACTTATATAATATGCTCTGTTTGCTACAGCTGGGTGTTATTCCGTGGCATCTTCCACTTACAGGCATTCTGTTGCCTTTTGATCTCTCTCAAGATGGAAAGAATAAGCTGAGCAGGATCTCTCCATGGTGCTGAACTATTTCCAGCTGAACAGCTGCCCTCAGGCCACGGCAACCAGAAATATGCGCCGGCAGTATGAGACAGTGCTATCCACGCTGCAACAACATTGCATAGACACCGAGAGCTGGCATTGGCTAAACTCTCTTTAGAATACCACTGTAGATGTTAGTGCAATGGCTCTGTTTATTCTTTATTCTTTCATTGGTTACCCTAATTTTTTGTCTATATATCCCTTTAGGCTAACAACAAGTGTTTGTTGTAAAAATGGTCACGGAGCTCATGCAGCTGCAATTCGCCCGACAATGTAATTGTAAATGTATTCCAAGTGCATCCACCGGAAACACTTTGAAAAGCAAATGAAAGTCGTGTGTCTCTGCATGTCCGTGTTCCAGCTATGGCATCAGCCAAGGTTGTTCTGTCCTCAGAGCGCAGGTCAGGGCCACATGCGTGAAAACTGTGATGAGGCAAGAAGGCCGTATCACATTCATCATCCTCAAATCAAAATCTCTTATTCACACACGTGTAACCCACTAGGAGGGACCTGCATGTGAGCTTTGTTTTACATTTATTGTTTTCTGTGCTCATGTTTTGTCATGCAGAGGCAGAACTAAATCACTGCCAGCCCTGACAGGGGCGCAGCATTCATGCACACATAAAGTCACATTGCCTATTTCGGTTGGCTCAGTTTTTCGCACAGTCTTCTTAAGTGAAGATGAGAGTCTGAGTCGGTGTCCATTTTTGTTTGTCTGCATGTTACTGTGGATGCAAGTGGATATGAATGAGAGAAAGGGAGAATATACAAATTGCCTCATTGGTTTCAGCGCGGGGTTAATGAGGGTTTAGATGAAAATATATCAAATGGGGTGCATTTATAGGTCAGTGAGTGTCAAGAAATAGAGATGCAAACATTAACGTTCCCGTTCTCAGCATTAAAGGCACGATATAAACTCATTTGCACATGCACAGACAGTGCATCCACACAAAAAGCCCATCCGTGTCGACAGGCACACACAAACACTTGTTAGGCAGCCGAGCTGATCCACATTCGCAGCAGGGGGCAAGTTACATTTCATACCCAATTAAGACGACTAGAGCTTAAGAGTCCAAACCGGTGTCCGTTTGTGGGTGTGCGTGCCTGCACATGCTTGTGTGTGTCTGTGAATGTGCTGCTGTGAGACAGGAAAGACAACTCCATAGTGAACCAGGAATTTTTAAGCACAGTGTTTAATTACAAAACCATTAGAAAGTCTGCATGATCCATCCTGTCAGCCATCCTTCCGCCCTCTTTCATTTTATCCGAAGACATATTATGGCAATATATGCTTCATTTCGTAATTAGACTGTTCGCATAATAACCCATTCTCAATCATTTTATATGAAAATGTCCTCAAAATAGACAGTCAACAATGTGTCCGGCTTTCATCCCTTTGACGGATAATTCCCTATTACACATACATATACACATTTTGGAGTCTAAATGACTAATATGGTAAATGGTTCAAAAAGTTTTGATATGTGCGATGGCTGCAACGGCTGCAACGTAATCCTTGGGGGGGCAACTGCGCCCATCAAAGTACATCCACTAATGGTGCTTGTTTTTGTCAGTGACAGGCTCAGATTATTATTCTAAGTGTCTAGAATAGAAGGTATGATAGTCATTCAGAAGACGAAAACAGAGGTTAAGTATAATCAAGCAATCTTGACAAAGAGATTCCTCTGCTGTAATTAAGTACTTACATAATTTGTCGCATTTAAAGTAATCTGCTTTCGGCTAAGCTATCACTGTAGATGTTGTTAACCTATTCTGTTTAGTACATTCAAGTAGTAATGCTGAAGCTAAATTAACATCTTCTGTGTACATTTTCCTCGGTGTGCCTCATCTATCTCTATGTCAAGTGATGATTTCCTATTATATCCCAGAAAACGAACAACCCCCAGAGAACAGGTCTAAACTCTCTAGCCATTACTGCAACAATGATAGTAAGAACATTTCTCCAGTCACAATAAAGTACAAGCTGTGGCAGCATTGCAGTGTGATTTAGTCATGCCATTGTTGTAGAAAATGTTATGTGTCATCTTTGATTTATTTCTCCCTATACGCCTGCTCTTTGATTCCTCTGAAAATGAATGTTTAACATTGATCTTGCAGATAACGTTCTCTGTGCATTCATTGATAGGATTGTGCTATGAAGCTCGATTGTAGCTGGATGACATCACATCATCTACCTTAAGCCCTTTTGTTCATGTTAACAACGGCGGCAGAAATGCAAGATACATCGTAAATGTTTTAGTGTGGAATTTTTCTTTGAAGTCCACCCTAAAACAATTCACTCTGCAGCTCTTAAAGAGGAAAAGTTGCACTTCTGGCCACACCCAACAGTGATGTCACACCGTTCTGACCACACCCTGGAGTACGCCTCTACATCACTGCAGCAAAACGAGACTTTCGGCTTGTCTCATCTTCATCATGGTTAAATAATACATATTTACAAAGTGCTTAGACTTGTGGAGCTATTACTTAAATGTAGTTTTTTTTACTTTCTAAGCATTACACAACTTCTGCATTTTAACTGTAAGCTTGTTTTCCTCCCGGGCATAACACAACAAAACAATGGGTGCCCCAAGGCCAAGATGCTATGACTGTCGCCTTGAATTAAATTCCCCCCTCTGCCCATCACACCCTCCTTTAGGGCGTGTGTTGTCAGGGCAGATTTTCTTTGTATTAATTTCACTTGTCTTTTGTAGTTTTTCACAATCCAGAGAAACATAGTGTATATACACCCTGCATATGAGCATGCGGATTCACTGATATGCTGGCACTCAATCACAAGCAAAGATACACACACATACACACACACACACACACACACACACACACACACACACACACATTAATAAGTGTGTACAGATGGTATACTCCTGGTGACAAGCATCCATAACAGTATGTGATCAGAGTTAGCTGATTAGTTTTATGCTGCTCACACTGGATCGACAAAAATATTGATTGATCCTTCAGCTCAGTTTGCAACTCTCTGGCTATGTTTGTTTTCATCTCTATCAGTGCCTATTAAGAAAAAAAGCTGGAGCTTCTCTGTGGTTTCTGCCTTTTAGAAGGCAGGGGAATATTGAAAGCAGCTCAGCACTCTGCCTGCTTTGAAATCCAGGAGGCAGGATGATTGGATAAGTATTCACTGCACATCGCCGTCCCTGAATGGCCTCGTCTACCTTCACTCTCAGCACTCTGCGCTCTCTCACTGATATCCATGCACATTCACCGCATCTCTGATGGATGCAATGGCGACAGAGGAAGACAGAGAGGTTGGTAGCTCATGTGGCTGAGGGTGTTGAACCTGGGCCTAAATTAAACGTTAAATACTGCCATATGTTGCATCCCACTGTCACACAGTGACATGACGGCACAAGAATTCCTGGGACACATTCCAGCCCCCATTTCCTTCGATCGCCTCTGTTCTCGTACCCATTGCCACCACCTTTCACAATGTCCAAAGGGGCACCAATTTAACCGCAGCACAATGCAACTGGGAATTAAATTCTGGAGCCCACTGTGCTCAGTAATAACCATAATAAATTGACAGAATCCAATTAAATCTACAGTATGCCTCACATCAGTGTGTGAATGCTTGTGGAGGAACAGAAGGCCTTTCGCTTCAGGTACACAGAATTGGTGGAAGGCTTCTCGCAGCTGACAAACAAAATGCAGGAGAATTATGGGAGGCAGGGAGGGAGAAGAAGCACACAAAGAATAAAGGATAAGCATGAGCGTTTGTGGGGGCGTGTGACTGTGTGAGAGAGAGAAAATGTAGGGGGCCATATGGACTGTGACTTCCGTGCAGCTCAGCAGGAGCTGTCTATGGAGCTGTCTAGCAGTGCGTTAATCTGGCAGGTTTTAATGGCAAAGGCAGGCAACAGCCAACAGCTCCACACTCCTACAGCTATTCCACAAGTGCAGGCCTCTCCAGCAGCCAAATGGACCGTGGCTATAAGCTAGAGGAGCCTCTGTGTTTGTGTATGTGCAAGTATTTCTATACTCCTAAGCACCCCATGTCCCCCCACAAAATAAGAAGGCAAGGAGAATCATCTGCAGTGAGGTCATTTTTGCAAATCCCTACAAAAGCCTCTCGTTTTCATGGGGCTACTATTCAGGCCAGGATTTGTTGTTGTTGTCATGGTTAGAATTTATGGCTATAGTTAGAATAATCATTGGGTCAGCTATGGCTGCTCCTCAGTGCCAAGTGACAATAAAACAAACAACACTGGAACCAGATAGTGCTGTCGGCTCAGTGCCCTTGCATCTTTACTGAGTAGCTACAACGGACAGCATGAATGTAAAAAAAAGTCAGCCACAAGCTATTTGATACCGCTGATTAAAATAATACTACACTCCAAATAAGGGTATCTTAATAACTACTCTGACAGAAGTTTTATCTGCCTACTGTGTTTCTTGCTAGAATAGATTAATATCCTCGCTCAAAAGTGTTTCCTGAGCAAGCCTTGGCAATTTGAATGCCTATAATGCAAGGTCATTCATTATCCTATAATAGAGAAGCAGGCCTAGCGTCAGTGAAGTTCCTTCTCCTCTTGTTTATTTTCATTTACATAACTTACATTTACATAACATAACATTTTGCAGTCATCTTTTTGTGCTAAACCATGAATTTCGTGGACCCTATTAATTTGTGTCCCTCTACTATAGTTTAGGATTAGGATTTATGGTAAAATATAAAAAGAGGGATAAGGGAGGGATTAGGGTAGGTTTGTGGAAGGACTGAAGGGTACAGCAATACCAACGTACAGCAATACAAAGATGTGTATGTATGTAAGTGTGTACTGTCTTCCCCATGTACATTGCCAACTGGGTGTGCGCCTGCTTGTACTTTGTAAGTGTTTGTGAGAGAGAAAATGAGAAAAGCCACTTAAACCAATAGCCAAGACACAGAGATACACAATGACATTCGCGCGCACACACACACACACACACACACACACACACTATAACAACTACAAAGAGAGACAAATACACACCAGATTTTAAGTGCTCCCAGTATTTCTGAACAGTTCCCTCTCAAGCTAACCTGGTGGAGTAATAAGAACTATACAATAAATACCATTAGGAATGCTCAAGAATGGTACAAAGCAAAAACATTTTTCAATTAGCAATTTTATCACCCCTCTGGGGTGTAGGGCCACTGCAGAGCAGAGACAATGGACACGCAATGCATTTTCATTCACAGCAGTCAGCCTCCACAGAGCATACCTTCTCAAAACAACAGGCTGCTCTGTGGATGTAAAACATTCTCTAATTAGTGTTTTCCCTTATTTCCCTGTGTTCATTGATTGGCCATTGTACTAAACACAATGGTGGAAATTATACATTTTTGTGGCCACAGTCAGTGTCAAATTGCTTCCATTAATTTGTGTCAATCCAGACTTAATTAAGATTACACTGAATCAAGCTTGTTTTTCCTAAAAGGTGTCCAGTGTGTGAGTATGTGACTACAGTATACACACAAGCTCTTTTTCATATTTCCATTTTCTTGTCATTTTTCTCATCCAGTACATTTACATATTTTTGTGTTTTTAATGTATTCCATACTGAATGTGGTGTACTTGATACTTTATTATATGATCCGTAACAATTATTTTATCACTGCATTCTCTTTGGGTTTGTTTTGGCCATGCTAGCAGGATGCCTCTGAGGATGGCAACGTCGATCTGTAGGTCAGTCAGTCAGTCAGTTAGTCCGTCAGTCTGTCCAACACTTTCGTCCAGACTGAAATATCTCAACAACTATGAATTAATAGGAAAATATGCCATCGACATTTGTGTTTTTTAGTGAGAAATCTTGACAATTTTTGGATGGATTGGCACAAGATTTTGTACAGACATTTATGGTTCCCATATGATGTAACCTTATGACTTTGGGGGTCTCCTGACATTTCCTCTAGCCCAAACATGACTTGAATTAAATTTAAACATTTAATCTAGGGCCATTATCAGGACAAATTTTTATTTGGACAAAAAGTTTGGGTTCACAACTAAATACCTGAAAAATGTATGACATCATCAGCCTCAGCTGGACTTTGCATGTTTTGTGCTTATTAGCAAATGTTAGATAACACGCTAAACTAATACAGTGGACATGGTAAATAGTTCCTACTAAACATGAATAATCAACAATTGTGAGCATTACAATAACACTACAATAACACAAAACGAGCCTCTATTTTCAAATATTATCTATCTAATCTAATCAGTTTTGTATTACTCTTAATCTTTACACATCGTCCTTTGCTAAAACAGTCACTAAAAGCATCACAGTTTGGCCAAAGGGTGCAGTTTCAGTGCTCCACAACTGCTTTGACTCATTGGAGCATGGAGGCTATACATGTCCAGGTTACACAGACCTAGAGGAATATGCATCATCTGTCACTGGCTACATCTGCAAGTATGTGGATAATGTTGTGATCCCAAAAGTGACACCACCCAACTAAAGGCCCTGGCTGGATGCTGAAAGTCTGCTCCCTGCTCAAAACCTGGGATGTCACATTAAAATCTGTTGACAAAGCCATATTGGGTGCAATCTCTCCAGCTCCATCATGAGAACTAAAAGCCCCCTTTGGAATCAAAATAAAGGAAGTCTTTACCAAAGAAGATACACGTGGCAGGGCATTCTGCAGAGGGTGAACCTTTGTAATGTCAGGGAGTGCATCACACAAAATGTGTGCACTCCCTGACCACACAACTGTGGGGTCTACTGAGATTTTAAAGAAGGCCGAGGTTAATGTCCCTACGTGCTCCTAAACCAATCAAAATCACCCTTATGCCAAAGAAGTCTCTGATTACTGTATGTATGTATAAATGACTACCACACTGTTGCAATGACTCAAGTCTTTCTCAATGTCTGACAAAGAAAAGAGATTAAAGTTGGCTTCAGGAGTAAACCAAGTAATCCAGAGCCCTTCTTAAGATGTGTGGAGGAGCAGTGGAGACAACTTCAAACTCCTGAGTATGCACATCACAGAGAACCTCTATAGGTCCAGAACGACTCCTAACAGTGAGAAAGGATCATTACTGCATCTACTTCCTGAGGAGACTAAAGGAATCTGCTTTGTACTAAGAGATCATGACCAGGTTTTACTTTCTCGTTAGGGAACTGAACAGCTGAATGCTGAAAGGTCCCTCAGTGGATAGTGAAACCTGCTCAGCTCATTACAAGAGGAGGAGTCAACCTATAATCAAACGCATTTATACAGAGCAGTGTGTAAGGAAGTGTCCGAAACTCCTCTCATGTTTCTTTGTGCTTCTGTTTGAAAGAAGGTAACACACCATACCAAGACATTCATCATTTAAAAACAGTTACTTCTCACAAGACGTCAGACAAATAAAGAGCTACACAGTATGTCTGTGGGTTTGCTCATGTTGTTTCTGTCTACTGCAAATGATGTATCTTTGGCACTAAGGTAGTCACAACACTACACACATATTTGTTTTGTTTTGTTTTTTATTACCAATCAATTATTTTGTTGTCATTTCATCGTTCAGTCTTACATGGCGCTCAACTGTTTTCAGTTTAGACAGGGAGGGGTTTTGCCGCAACAAATCAGTATTGAGTGATACATCTGACCTACGGACTTCATTTTCAGTCGACCCAGATGCAGTGGTAGGGGTTGCTAGGAGTAGTTGTTTTTCAAGTAAACTGAAGATATATGACAATAATAATTATACTTAATATATATAACATAATATGAATTTTCTGTCATAATTTTTCTTGTTCGGGCACAAGGACGACGTCCCCATTCTTAGTCACGCCTACACAACACTGATTACCTCTGTTGTTTTTCCAACTGGAGAAACAGCCAGTCAATGAACACAAAACCAATCTGCTGAAAGCATTGGAGGCATTTTATCAGTCGGAATGAGGCAAAATCAAGCTTGGAGGGATTTCAAACTCTTTACAGTGACAAGATATATCCACAAACATCCACTGCCAATTTGCCCAGGCATCATCCCTTATCAGATAACCATCAATTACACTTTTGTCTCGGAAGGGTCCTCACCTCAATTTTTGCCTTTGGGAATATTACAGACAGAACATCCCAACCAATAATGGGCTGTAATGCAGTTTTAATTGCAGATTGATTTCGAAAGTCTGCACTGCATTAGCACACAACAATGACGCAACTCCGATAAAAAAAATAGGAAGAAAGACAAGATGTTGACTGAAATGACTACCGCAAGCAAGTCTGCAAGTTGATTTTCATGATGCAAAAAACAGAATAGAAGCCAGTGGCAGCCTGAAAGAATAGCCCATTCAACGATATGAAGCATCAGTATGCTTTGAACAGTGGTTGGTAATAATGCAACATATACATGATTTGTTTGGCTAAAATATTCCAAAAGTAAGCTGGTATGGAACATTGTTTATGTATTGATTTTGATATTTGAAAATGGCGCGTACTCTCTAGCATTTGCTAGGGGACGCAACTATGTCATGACAGGTGTATTGCTCAGGACCCAAGTTGTTTGGATGAGCAGTTCTCGAGAAAGTTGCATGCAGCAATACCGGTGGCCGAGGAATCGGCCCCTTCCGAACAGGCACGTTTTGAGCGGGCACTGCACTAGTCAGTAATAATTCAGGGACTGACGTAGAGTTGAGAGCAGAGAAAGCACTTGAATACATTTATGACTTCCTGCCAGAATTAGATGTCACCACAAATGACAGTATTTAATATTTAATGTAATCACATAACCATTAGAGAAATATCGTATCTCCCTTACCCTTTTATCTGCTCCAATATTTTGCTGGATTATCTAAATGATAACAGTAGTTAAGTAGCTCTGTCCTTGGTCCTGAAACCTTTAAATGGACTTTGATCTTTATGGATGATCAGAGGTTTAAACTAAGCATTGCTGACTTAAGTCCTATTTATTCAATACAACTGAAAGATGTTTTTCCTGGTAAAAGGAATGTTTTGTTTCTAGTTTTTACTTTATATAAACCTTTAGAAGAACAAATTAATTCACAGGCTACTTTTTCATGCATTTTGCAGTTGTGAGCCCTGCCCGCTGAACCTTGAACCTGCATTTGGATTTGTGGTCAGAAAAATGGTACATTCAAATTTAATTTCCCTCCTCCCTCTTATGTGGGCAATTGGTTTAATGGTAGCAATTCAAGTGAGAAGATTAAGAAAAACACAAGCAAAATGATAAAAAAGAACAAAGGACCGACAGAAAGTGGTAAAGACATGCAGGAAAAATATGTGTGGAGCTTACATTGGAGATATGATAGCATTGCTAGAGAGGATAGAACAAAAGCTCTGAAGAAGACATTCATTTCATTTCATTTCATAATGTTTATATTTATATTTTATATTCTTTCTGTAGAAAAAATATACAAAAGACATATTCATTTCAGAAAAGCTTCAATGTGGCTCTGGAACACCATTCTTCCAATAGAGGTGCCCTCACTTGGTGTTTTGATGATGGTGGTGGCGTGAGCTCTCTAACATGTCCTTCCAAAATCTCCCATAAGTGTTCAATTGGTGATTCACATCATTTTCATACCCATCAAACTGTTCATTCACCTCCTCGTGTCCTGTAAATGGGGGCATTATTGTCCTGGAGGAGACCATTCCTATCAGTTTTTTCCTTTAATTTGTCGCCCATCTGTATATAAATTTACAATGTCTGCACATTTAGTTTTGAATAATAATAACCTCTTTCATGCAGATTTCAAACAGCATACTAGAACTAGACTGCTATGCTGCCATAAAAAGCAGCCACATTTTGAAACAGAGGTTCTCCAGCATGATAAACACATTATTAGCAGGAGGAACACAGTGTCAGTGAGATAATGACCATGCTCCTCTCATCCCTTTTGAAAGTAGCAGACAGGTTGCTAAAGTATTTAAATTACAGCCCCCAAACTACAGTGTAATTATTTGGTACATAGCGCATGTCCTGACATATCATCAGATCATAAATCAATTAAGGAGAGCATACACTTTCACACTTTCACACAACTTTATTGAGGTTTACTAGACAACACATAGTATACAGAATAGTGTGGTGAGTTAGTCATCGCACACAAATGTCATGGTGATTTTATATTTAGTTTTTTTTTTTTATGAAAAGCATGTATGAGTAATGCCAGCTTATATAATGGTCTGTTACTTTTTAGTGACAGCACACTACTATCAAGACAAAGTGTTAGAAACATGGAGGAGAGCTCCCTTAATACAGTCCAGGCTGTAACATAAAGCAGCCCATCGTTTACCCCTTTTTCAAGGTAATTTCATAATTAATACTGCGTATGTGGACACCAATGTGTAGCATTATTTTTGTATATTACACAGTACTGTCTATCACCATTATGCATTCGAAAAAAGGAAACAAACATTTTCCATCTCAAGGTTAAGACGGATGTCAAAGTGGAGGCAGTAAGTAAAATCTGTGGCTCTTTAAACTGGAAGTTTCAGAATGAAACTCAATAAGACTTGTTAACTTTTTAGCCAGTGGTTAACCTTTGTCAGTTGTCCAGTTCTGCAGTTTCTTTCTCTTTTTTTCTTCAGTGACAAAAAATAATACAAACTTAAGCTTATGGGTTCATTCCTTCACACGCAGTACATCAGTACAGAAACTCTACCGCTCCAAATCACTCCAGACGTACTGTACATCCATGGCAAAAATCCACTAGTCCAGTCTCACTAGCATGGTACTCACTAGCAGCAATGCACCCAGCATCCCCATACCTAGAATGCACTTCACACTTCAGGCTCCTCTTGACATCTGTTGAATATATCAAGCAATGGTATTTTGGGTGGTATAAAATTAAAAAGTATAAAATAATTTCACTGTAATTTCGAGGCTTTAATCTAAAGCATTACTGACATTTGCAAATGAAGTACCCACTTCCCTTCAGATAAAACCTGTTGTACATGAGGCCCTGAGGCCCAAAGCACAACTAGATTATATTATCAGAAAACTTGAATATACTGCTCATAAGTGTAAGTATGCTTCCAAGGGCAGGTGATGTTTCCTTTAACTGAATTCCCATTTCAGGAGATAATCCCTTTCCTGTCACTTTTGGTGCATAATGCTGCACACAAAGTTGGGTCCATTAGTCTACAACTACAGTGACTTTCAGTACAGTGCATTTTTATTTTTCTCTATTACATAGTCCTTCAATTGTTTGCACTTATCACATATAGTGTAGTACAGTGCAGAACAGAGTAAGGAATAAGTTGTGTATTTCATCTCTCTCTGTCCAGTTTTTACTGGTTGTTCACTTTCAATTATTTCATTAAATAAGACTTTCATTAGACTCAATAAATGGTTTGTCTGTGTTGCTGGTGTTTGCTCTAGTAATTTGAAGAAGGCACAATTATCATTTGTCATTTCGTGTATTTAGCCTGCGGTTTGTAGCCCATGGGCTCTTTGGCTTGTAGACATAGATTCATATTACCGCCTGTGGTACATAATGTTAATTGGACATTAATAAAAATAGAACTATTAGGCAAGTTCTTTGCTTTAAGCACAAGTCATAAGCTACTTTTCACTAAGCTACTCACGGCAGTCAGGCTCTGCAACCAGCACACGTGTGTTCATTGCTTGATTTTTCATTAAGATGGCTGTAGAGTAATAATGCATTTGTCTCATAGAATATTGCTACAAGTTTAATTTGTTCTGTCAGTGACTATATGCTGCAAGGCCAGTCTAATTCTAAGATTAGCTGTAATGTACAGTATATTACATTTGAATTGAAAAGCAGTCAGTGTGTAGTTGTATATTGCATAGTGTGCAGTGCGTGAAACAGCAGGTGATGTGAATCAGCATTTGCATGCATACACCACTGCATTTGCTGTGGTTTTACTGGGTTTACTGTGATGTACAGTCGAGGTATAGTTGTTTGATGTGTGCAGATTTCTCAGCTTCTCGCTGCATTCAATATCCAGCTGGGAGGTTTGAACTAAGTCCACTGAACTTAGTGATGAAATAAGTTTTTTCATTGCCTTCTAAAATAATCCATATGAGTGTTCTGATGGTTAAGGTCTCTGCCTCTTGTGTGTCCTGCCTGTTTTGGCAGCACCTGGTAGTTGCTTGATGTCTCCCCAGATCCATATTCTTCATATATGTTTGCAGTCTATCTACACATTATTGTCATTCTGTTTCTCTATATTGTAATTTTACTATGGTTATTTGTCTACTCTGTATACAAGACTGTCTGTATGACAGAGGGATCCTTCCTCTGTTGGTCTTTTAATTGGTGGGGCGGGGGGGGGGGGGGGGGGGGGGGGCGTTGTGTCCAAACCAATATAAGGATAGATGGTGTCAAATGTTGTACACATTTTAAAGCCTTTTGTGATTTTGGGCTGAATGGTGTTTGGTTAGATTTCGACTGTCCCCCTAAGAACAATGACATCACCCATTTCAGCCAGTGTCCCAAAACAGCATACGTTTGCATTCAAATAACAAAGCCCTCTAGTGGCCATAGTAATTATGACAGGAGTAAAGGGGGAAGTCGCGTGACGTTATTAAGGAGCGACAAAGTTGAAAAAACTTTTGGAATGCACAGACAAATGATGTTGTCCTGCTCCCCCATGTCAGGTAATTGTAAGAATTGGCTATTTTGGTCATTTGAGCCAAAAATGAATGCTGTCATTTTTCTTCTGAGGACTGTCTCCATGAGGATGTTCATTCTGTTTGATGATTTGAATGATGATTTTTTTTTTACTGTTTTTTGTTGTTTTTTTTAATCTTACTCCCATCTAAATCTCAAACATATTGAACAAAAAGCTTGATGCAGAACAGCTGTCATGTATTTGTGTTTGTCCAATCAGGTGTCTGAAGGGATGATGTGATGATTGATTGTAGATTACTGATTGATTTGCAGCCTGCTTGAAATAACATCAATCATAAGCAAATGCCCATTGTGGCATTGCATGCCACAATGACCAAAACAATCTTTGCTTTTGAATGACTTTTGTTTATCACTCTGTGTTTGTCTGCATGACACATTGTTAAGTAAAACCCTTGATGATTAAATACATTCATTTGCTTTTATTATTATTACTTTACGAGTCTCATTTACGAATAGATAAAAAACTTAGTTGAAGCTGGCGGTAGTTTTGTCTTTATTCCCAGAATACATTTTTAAAAACAAGTGTTTTTATCACTAATTTCAACTACAGAGTCCATCAACCAACAGCAGTGTATTCCTGCACATCAAAAAGACGAATTACAGACAAAAAATTGTCACAAACTTTTTTTCTACTTGTAACAGTCAGCTCTATTTTTGCTCTTAAAGATGTGTTGTTCTCTTAGAATGTGTCATTACACCTAATGAAACAAATGTTACAGCATTTCATTCATGAGGAAAAACACTGTTCAAAAAGTGACCTTTATGGAAGTTTGATGAAAGCAGGTTTATTCAACTAAAAATGAGAATTTGGGGGGACAAAAGCAGTATTCATTATTCACAAACTATAATCAATAATTGACTAACCATGACTAATTCATGGACAGTACTCAGAATGGTAATACTACTGGGATGCTCTCTTGAAAATTGTCATTGACGTCTTCTGCTTCAGTCAGACTGTGGAACAAATGCACACACACATACACACACACACATACACACACCAAACACACACACACACACACACATTACTCATTATGAAGCTGACTATTGAGCCACGTGTGGGATCTTGACAACATAAAACGTTTTAGACACTGATTTGCCTCCTCTGCTTTTGTTCCTATCCATTATAGTTCACCTGAAATTTGAAGTCTCCTCAATTTTTATGTAAGGAAATATAAATCATAATGATACAAAAGCTATTCTTCATAAAAGGATGAAACTGTTTTTGGACAGATTTGCGGAAACAGCATGTAAGCTTCAAGCCTCTTGGTGGCATCAGTCGAGTGACAACTGAGAGTCTGCACTGTCAACCACCGAGGTGTACTACTGACTGGAAAATGTCATGCAGCAAAAATATAGCCTAAAAACGTTGATGTAAGGCATTTTTTCCCTTCGACATGTTCACATAGTGTTAATGGTTAGCTATCAGCCATTAGCTATTTAAGCTGTCTGTCCCTTTACAACATTAAACATTTGGGAAGACCCATCATGCTGTTAAGACTGAATTCAACTCAGAAATTGGAAGCTAGTTAGCCTAGCTTGCCAACTTTAGCACAGATTCTCAGATTAGCCAGAGGAAACTTCTTAAAGTTCTTCTTTTTGAGTCCATTAATCATTAAAAACGTAAAGGGAAAGAATGGGTGGCAATATTGTTGATATTTAGTGATTGTTGGACAGAGGGTTAGGGTTAAAGTGCTTCGGCTGGTCTAAAAGAATGATGCAGCGTAATGGACCATCATTGCGACAAGTCTTGCCCAGTGCTTGCCCTCAGACTTCAGAGAGAAGCTATCTTTTCAGCGCTATGTGATTAGTTTAAGGTAAAAGCACTCATACCCTCCGGAATCAGATTGCAATGCTGATCAAAGGCCTGTGTTTTTTGACGTGCCAACATCTGTCACAGGACAAGAAAGGTAAGAAATCATTAAAATCAATAAATGCATTACGTGGACACTTGACTGAGTCAAAAATCAAGTGCAGGCGATGAGCAGCAACCTAGTGATCATACTTGGGGAAGATGACAAGCCAGCTACAGGTGTTGGATGTAGTCATCAACAAGCCAGTCAAGGATAATCTGCGCTGGTTCCTGTCTGGTCATCACGCACTCACACCGTCTGGAAGAAATCAGAAGTCTGCTGTACATCTGTTCTGTGAATGGATCCTCCAAGCATGGGATGCAGTTTCCCCAGAGAGCACCATCAACGGATTCATCTTACACATGAAGACAGGTGAGATTCAAGCCTTTCCAATGAGAACATTACGCTAAAATATGCATCAAACTTTAACCATATCAAGCAAAACGCCCTGAGAGGAACCATTCATAGGGTTAGGGGGTAATAGACAAACACTGTACTTACTGTAGTAAAGATAGTGTTTCTGCTAATAGTCTTTAGTCTTTACATGCTTACTTGTACATTATGTGTGCTTAAACTGATATTTACAATACAGAAGTCGGTTCAGTGGCAACACGTTACACGGGACCAAATCCAAATCCTGTTTAGCAACCCCAAAAGATTAGGGCCGGCCCCACCTCTATCCAAAATACCTCAGGCACCTAAAGGTGGGATTGCTGTAGCACTGTAGCTACAGCAGAGGCAACATGTCTGTGTTGAATCCCCCTAGGACCCAGCTGTATCTTATATGCATGGTGCAACAATCAACAGTGGTCAGTGAAAACTTTCTTCAATACTCACAAAGACTTTTCACACATTACAGCACCAATTGTTCATCAGTCTCATTTTTTTCTTTTTGCATGAAAATGAATTTGGGAGGTGGAGGGGCAGCATAATGGGGGGCGGTGCACACAATGCGTCATGGGCGGCATTAATTTCAGTTGGACTTAAATGTGAAGATAAATTAGACCCCCTATGAATATGTTCCACAGTGCCACAAATGAATAAGTCAGTCATTAAGTCAATAAAAACTGAGTAAATAAATACATTCACTGAGTTTCCGATCCGACTTCCAGCTAATAACACATTAAAACATTTAAAACCCACCCATTAATGTGCAATAACTGATACAAAATAAACATTATGTTTAGCTTGTCTTCTGCCTTAGGCACCAGCGTGCCTCATTGTCTCCCACTTACGCAAATGTGCACATTTGTTTTCGTATAGCTAATAATACATTTTGGTTATGATAGAGAGAAAAATATGCAAGACATTAACAAACGCATGAATGTTCACAATCTTCTCTTACAACTCAGACTGCAGGTGGGTTGAAATCTTCCTCCAGATCAGCACTGCTGCTGTCAGAATTCCAATGAGGCCATTACCATCTTCACTTCATATGCATATGATTTATTTTCTTACTTTCTTTCCTCCTCTCCTCCTTCTCTTTGTCCCTTTCATTTCCTCTTGTCCCAATGTCAGCACACCTTTTTTTTCTCCTCTCTTTTTTTCCTCCACTGTTTTCCTTTTTCTTCAGTCTCACATCCTGTCCTTACCTCTCTTCTCTCCTTTCCTCTCCTGTCTCCTCACAACTCTCTCTTGTCTATCAAAGTCGGGATAATGAGAGGTAATATTTCCGGTGCATACACTCACTCAAACTGACCCTTTCATGCCCTGTATTCCCATGGTTTCCTTGGCAGCTGCTCAGCATTTCACTCTCTGGGCTCAGAAATAACAATGTCAGCATTGAAAATAATGACAGCAGAAATTTAAAGTCAAAGACACATTTATACAGGTTGGTAAATATGGTCATCCCTCTGGTGAGTCAGAACAAAATGAATCTCATTGTGCTGTAAGAGCACTTTCATTTAATATTGTTATTCTTAATAATTGCTTGCAAACATGAAATGGCTAAATTGATCAGGTAGGATCCATGGAGCCATTCTGAAGATTTACACTTCTTTTCTTTCACTCATGTCCCCAACATTCACAATGTTATCCACTCTGCTCTCCTTCTCTCCCTCTCATGTCCTCCTCTCTTTCCTCCTCTCTCCAACTTCTTTCACTGACCCTCCTTGTCTCCCTTGCCGCCGTGCTTCCTCCTCCTGCCCTTCCCGCTGTACTCCTCGTTGAAATATGAGTTCATAGATGAATTTCATGACGAGTTGTGGCACCTTGGTGCAGAGACGAGGCTAATGAGAGGCAATTACCAAGATGCAGAACTCACTAATGGACTTTTACCGTCGTTTGTCTCCAGCTGATCTCGCAGGGAGGGGGGTGAGAATGGGAGCGCAGTGAGGGGCGAGCCACAAGTGAACTTTTGAGTCAGTTCCTCAAGCTAGAGTGTCAAGTGTTTTCTCCAAAAGTCAAGAATTTGAACTCAGAAAAGAAAAAGCGATGTGTTGATCTACGATCGAACACAATTTGAGTCAACAGTGTCAATGATGTTCACCGCCCATTCAGAAAGTCATCTCAAACTGGAAAGGGCAAAAACTGGAGAATGGAGCCAAGGTGTTACACTATTATTAGCAATAGCAGTTGTGTGTGGCTCAAGGCCCAGGGTGTATTTAACCTTGCAATGGCCAGTGAAGAGCAGTTACCAACAGCAATTACAGTTTGGATACCTTTTGAAATTGCAGGCTTATGATTACACAGACTGATTGCAAAATAGATTTCTATAAATGTTATTGCTTTGGAAAGACTGGCAATTACCAATTAATCAAGTCAAATGTATTTGTATAGCCAAATATCACACACAAAGTCTCATTAGGCTTCCTGGGTCCACATCACCAATGGTTTGAAACTCGGCCCAAATTCAGTAAAAAAAAAAAAAAAAAAACCTCCCTCTAAACAAACCCAACTCAAAGAAAAAATTGCGTGGTAGGACCATAGGTAGGAAAAAGTCTTTTAATGGTTATACAAACAGTCCAACAGTAGGCTTATAATAAGTCCAACATTGATATAACAAGACCAATAAGCCCAATACCATTGTGAAAATGTACTGAAATCTTAGTGAATTAATAAAAGTAAAGGATAATGTGAAAGACTGTATGAACAGGGTAATGGAGTCAGTTCTTCTTGTCACTCTCTTAATAGATGAGAGCAACATGTGCAACCACATGGACAAAGGAGCCAGCTGCTTTAATGACAGCCGCATGTTAGGGTAGGAGGGAGGAGTAGGAAGTAGGAAGTCTCTATTTCTGGAGGATTGTCGATAATGAGGAGGCCTCCCTACTGATATGCTAAAGCATGCGAAGGAAGGTTGAATTTTCTTTGAATATTTTATACATTAAGGGAGCACTGTCGATATATACAGTCCATGATCCTGCTCCTCACCCTATCACTAAAGGTGAGCATGTCATCGTCGTCAACAAAATAAAAAAAGTAAAAAGTCATAGTGACAGTAAGTAGTCTTTCCAGGCAGCTGGAGCCTTTATAGGCTGAGTATCTTCGAACGTCTGTGTGGGTTTCCTCCAGGTGCTCCACTTTTCTCCCACGGTCCACACACATGTAGGTTAGAATTGGTGACTAACTACCCGCGGGTGTGAATGTGAGTGTCTCCACAAATGTAAGCTGACTAAAGGATCTTTAGGATATTAGGTACAAACACAGTACAGATTTCGAGTCAAAATACTCCTGTTGGCCTGTACTTCTTCCTCGCAGTAACACACTGCAGTGGTTAAAGAGGAATGGATGCATGTCAACACTTTGGTTTCATAATTCCACCATTATATAGTAAATGGCTGATATGATTGAAGAAAAAAAAAAGATTTTTTGGCCAATTGGGGGCAGCTGAACAAGCTGGGAACACAGAGCAGAACTTGCCACCTGATAAATGTAAGTTCAATATTCTCTTTATACTTCTATTTTTGGTCTCCACTATCTCCTGGGGGGCTCTTTAGCTCCTAAATACTCCATTACGTCCACGTGCTAGTTGCTAACTTTGTCTTTGTCTGCGGTTTGGTGCTGGACAGGTAGCGTACAGTGAGCTTTTTGAGCTTTTTCACTGAAAACAGCTGCCTGTTGCACCCAAAAACAACGCTATGAAATCCACCAAGAATTAGCTAAAAGACGCTATAAAGCTCAGTAGAGCTGAAGGGAACTGCAGAATCGGGTGATAACACTGGGAGTGAACCCTTTCACACACAAGTAGTCATGTGATCCTTTCTTAACATAAAGATATTGATTCTTCCTTCCTTGTTTATATTTATTGTGAGTCTAGTTGTTGCTGGTGTGTATTCTCTCGGTATGGCAGTTCTACCCAGTCATAACAGCTGTAGTCTTATACCACACAGTGAGGGTGAGGTGCTGGTTATCAAGTGATGTCAGTTCACACCCTCTACTTCTTTTAATTATAAAGCCTCCTGGTTCCACATTGATGGAGGAGCAGGACATGCTTATTTCCACTCACTCACACACTCAAACGCACAGGGCTGGCCTTGCGAGAGACGCAGCGACTTCCATCACTCTCTGTCGAGCATATTGGCTGGCAAACTTCTCGAAGGGATCGTCATGAAAAATGGATGGATGTGTTGTTCTGCTCAGCCTGTCCTGGCATTGTTATACTAGGTGCATTAAGTGAGTCAACAGGCGGTGGAAAATCACTCATGCACAAACTGTTTCTAACTGCAACCTTGCTCCTCAGAGGAAAATATATCAGGAGAAGAATGATGTTGAACATCGATCCTGTGCTGTGCCTCCAGTCTGGCCCCTCTTTGTGACGAGATACAACATATTGTAGGACCACAGCCCATGACAGAGCGAGGTGCTTGTATCATAAATCAAAATCAAGTAGAGGTTGAGGGGTTTAATGAAAGTCACAGGATTAGAAGGAGCAGCGTAGAAAGAGACTTCTTAGATAAGGGCACCGTTGAACATCTTTTTTAAATGATAAAAAAAGTGGACTTTTACATAGTGTGTTAGGCGCATGTGGAGAAAGAGACAGCGTGTGTGAGTGAAAAAGAAAATGGTTGAATAAATGATCAAATAAAAAGATGAACCCCTCGGGTGTACTCAAATGCAGTTCCAAATCCTGTCTTAAGACTTTTTAGTTTATCGTGTTTGACTTGTCTCAGTCTTCTAGGATTTGTGACTCTAGTTTCACAGCAATAAACTGGCGGAAAGAGCACATGTTTTGGGGGTATCCAATATCATCAAAATTTCCTGTTCTGGCCGGGTGAAAAATAATAATAATGTGGATGTGTTGAGAATATTCCACTGTTAAGCTTTGACTTTACCATCTGACAGACAACGATGAGACTGATCGCTTACCCATAATGTGGTGAGCCTCTGGATCAGACACACAGATTCACAGTCCCTTACGTATTGTCCTGATAACATATGAGAAAAATGTCACAAGCTCACTAATGATGGAGTACTTGTTGATAGCGTTACCCACTAGTATACTGCTCACATTTTTCATGCAGTTCTGCTAAACAATAAAACACATCAATAACACATTTCAGGTTAAATAAGTCACTTAAAGCTGCACTGATCGATATTTCTATATTAACAATGGATTGAATGTGTAATGTGAAAGGGTCCACTTGTAGTGGTGAACCCACAGAGAGTCATCACCTGATTCTGCAGCTCCCCTTAAATCCATGGAGCATTTTAGAGTCTTTCAGCTCATTGTTTTGGTTTTACAGCCCACAACTTCACTGTTTTGGCTCACAGCTCTCATCAGCCATGTTTGCAGCAGTTTTCGGCTAACAAACTCTAAAAAAACGCCACTGTATTCTACATGTCGGGCAACAAATAGCAGAAAGACAAAGTCAGTGACGAGCCGGTGAACATAGTGGAGCATTTAGCAGCTAAAGGAATCTTCGGGAGGTGGTGCACACCAAACCATTGGGTGGCCAGAAACATGACTCCAAATGAATGCTAATGTTGTCATGTCTGCTGGATGTATAGGCAATTGTTTGCTAACACGTTGGCCACGTCATCTTTATAGGATGTTGATGTTGTGTTTACAGAATGTCCAACTGACCCATGGCCAAAAAACATAATTGCACTGCTGTAAGAAACAAAATGTTAATTTGACTGTGCAGGGGAGACAAACAAAACAGCCAACTTAATCTGGACAGTGATGTTGTCACTTCAGCTTCATGAACTACAGAAACGAAGGAGAGGCAGGAGGAAATGCATCTAGAATTAATGAGGCTATGTCTTTCAAGATAAATCATAACTGCACAGACAGACAGAGAAAGAGCTGGGGAGTACATCTGTGTATGGCTACATACATGTATGTGTGTGTGTGTGTGTGTGTGTGTGTGTGAGAGAGACAGCAAGTTGGTTGTGTGGTTTGTTTTGTCAATATAATCCTAAAATTGTGAAGAGGACTTAATGTTTGACTGTCTAAAGCCCAGCTGGACTTCGCCTTGACTTGCTGTCTTGTACCGCGCTCTGTCTTGGACTTAGCTAACTACAGTCCTGGTAAGCTGCTTATCAAGTTGATGGTCCTTCCTCTCAGAATGAATGTGATCATACAAAGAGCACAACATTTCCATTGCACATTTCCTCTGAAGGCCATCAAAGTAAGGCTGATGTCCAGCAGAGCTTGCCAGCAGGGTATGGCCACTGACTAATCAGCTTCAACTGAATGGTTAGATGGTAGGAGGACAGAGTTGTGGCCATCATTATTTTAGATCATAGTTATGATTATCTAAGATCATATGAAAGGGAATATGTAGTAAGGCAGTTGGATTAGCAAAACATGCAGATGCCGGCTAATTAAAAGAGTCACTCCCTCCTTATTTTTACAGTATATATATGCAACTTTAGGTTTGGAAGCCACTGAAAATACTGTACCAAAATTCTTTGTAGTTGTACGAATCCAACCCTTTGTTAGTGTATTACCTGCGTCAACATGATTACAGTAAGTGGTTTCTATTGTGGTGGCTCACAGGAGGTAAGAATAAAACAGCGCTGCCTCTACATCAAACACCAAAAGACAGGGTGGTCTATTCAAGCCTCCCACGAAATGTATTACACTACTGACGCTTCTGAATTACCTCAAAAGCAGGAAACGATCAATTATTTTGTCATGGTTCTCCTTTGTTGGCTTCTTGCCAGCTTAAGAAGAGCAGTTTCGTTCATGACATCCATGTTCAGCCTGCAGAATTTACAAAGAAGCAGAAGCTAATCTCTGAGAGCTGACCTTTGGTGTAGAGCAGCAGTGGCGACGGCCATGAGGATGTTTTTTAACCATCGCCGTCTTGCTATTATTATGGGAAATGCATGTGTTTCAACAATGCCGTTATAAAAGAGGACAAAGCAAATCAAGCAGGATATGCCAATGGAACTTCCTGCTAACTGATGGTAATAGTATGGCTTCTAAGGCGCAGACAACCCCTGACTGTCAGTATTAGGGAAATGGGAGGGGAATGATGGGGTGGTGGCTGGCAGGGGGGGCAGAAGGCTCCGCAGGCCATGTATTAGGTCTGAGCTTTAATCTCAATGTGGGGCAACAAACGGAGCCCAAGGCTTTCTAAAAGACATTTCTCTCTGTCTTTCTCTGTGTCTCTTTCTGTCATTCATACTGTATCTTATAACGCCGCTGATGTTCCCTCATGCCACTCATTGCTTAACAATTTTCATAATTACAGGCTCTCCCAATGTGTGGCTGGCAGCTGATGGGGAGACGAGTTAATGTGCGTAGCGTTAAGTGATTTTCTTTTTCCGTAGCGTACAAATTCAAGTGAGGTCTGCCACCCACCAGAGTGTGCAGTCAAGAGTGCGAGCACACGCATGTGAGCATGTGCCCCCCCGCAAACAAATTTACAAACACATGCATGCATCATTTGAGCTCAAATGTATATCTTGGTATCTCCATGCACAGTGAGTCATCGTGTGCTGTGAGGTGGTTTTGTTGCAGTGTGAGTGTTTGTAATCTTTGCTATTGACCAGACCATCCAGCTGAAAATATCAACTTGCTCTACTCCAACTGAAAAATACACACAATTACACTCGGTGCAGGATAAACTACTCAGAATCCAATTAATATAGCAAGTTTTGCTAACTAGTATCATAAAAGTTTCTTGTCCCTGACCGTATGAAGTTGATGTTGCTCCATTGCCTCTTCTCTTGATTTATCTGTCTGTTCTCTGCAGATGAAGATGTGTATAGTTCAGGGAACTCTGATGTAATAAAAACAGCTCTTGTATAATTCCCCTCTCCATAGAGACCTTAACTTAACAACTTCCCAAATTTGGCCTTTTTGACAGATTTCAATCTGACTTCAGACCACATCGCAGCACTCAGACTGCCCTTGTGTTATACGACGTTTGTCAGAATACTGATTTAGGTAAAACATCAGATCTTGCGCTGCCTTTGATACTGCATACAATAAAAATACTTCCTGACAGACTGGAAAAGTAGGTTGGATCATATGGTATGGATCATATCTCAAAGGCTGGGGCTATGCGGCTGTCATAAATCTGAGTGGATCCCCATGATATATGGATTCCCTCAGTGCTCAATTCTTGGGCCTCTTTTGTTCAACCTGCATGCTCCCTCTGGGTCAAATCATTCAAGACAATAATGGAAATAGCAATGAGATTATATTGTCCATATCAAGGCTATAACTAAAACAGCATTTTATCATCTCAAAGAAATAGTAAGAATTAGAGGTCTCATGTTGAGACACGACGTTGAGAAATTCAGCCTTCATCTCCAGCTAAGCAGCACAATTGTGGTCTCTAACTTCGGGTTCAGAACGCTGCTGTCAGAGTTCTAACAAGGACCAAAAGAACTGAGCACATTGCTCCTGTTCATGAATAAATAAATAGAGAACACATTTCTGATCTGTTTGAAGAATAAAAACTCAGTAGATATCTTAGCTCTTTAAAGAGAAGTCATCTGGTAAATCCAAGCATGGTTCAAGCCCCTACTGTATGCTGCACCAACTTCCTGCTTAAACGCACGGAGTCTCTTCTGTTCATTAATTGGCTTCTCTACTGCAATTTTATTTCCTTTATTGAATTTTGTTTTATTGCATATCTGACCTTTTATTTCATCCTAGCTATTTCTATCTCATTTTATTCAACTGTGTACGTAGCCAATTAGCTGTAATGGAGAATATTGTGCAGTCTGTTAGGAAATTCTGTGTCATAACAATCTTCTAGTCCCTGTCATAAAACCAGCTCTTCCCTCTAGACGGTGACTGGGTTCATATTTTGGATAATTATGATGCACACATACATGCACTGTACAAGCACACACGGATCAATCTATGTTTTGTTAGCTGTTGGGTGACCCATTTGAAATATCTAATAAGACAAATTTGTTGCAGCTGAATTCCTCAAGACAAAAGTAAACCAGCAAGAGGGGGAAATTTAATTTTCATGCTATAGCAATGTTTAGTGCTCAGCCCGTTGGACTTGATTACTTTTGAAATAACTGAGACACAAAGGACAAGCCGCTTTCTCATCTTGGATGATTTATTATGGAGATGATGGAATCTCTTCTCGCAGCTGGAGGTTTGGTGTCCTTAATAAACTGTTGTCTGTCCTTTCCTGACCCATTCAGCAGCAGCTTTCACCTGTTTTACAGTCTGCATTTACTTCTATCAGACCTACAGTATGTTATCTAAAACTATTATCTTGTTTGTCAATCTTACAACCCTTGCCTGCATGGAAAAAACGGCGTGACAGGACTCACAACACATAACCAACAGTAATGTTTTGTAGAACAACATTAGTACGTAAGAAATATACACAATCATCCTCTAACTGAACTACTACGTCGTGCACACACATTTCCATCACGTGTGGTATGCTCTCACTCACGCTCACACTGAAGATCTGCATCCCAAAGCCATTTATCAGTGCGCCACTCATGAACACACTATGCTCATGTTTTCTGAATTTTAATGAACTATTGGCCTAAAAGACAGAATTACCACCATTTTGAACGGTAATTTGTGTTCAAAACCTGCAGCTGCAATCGGAATATGAGATCTGAGCAGCACGACACAGTTACACAAATGGCGTACAGTTTTGCACACCCTGTTTTTCAATTATCAAAATTTGATTAACTCTAAATCTAATATGAAGAGTTCCATCACTTTAGTGAAATAGAAAATCTCAGGCAAATATTTTAGTTTGAAAATGATTTTGTATAAAATAATAACACAGCTCTGCAGCTGCTGGGGGTTTTTTGTTGTCATGTTTTGAATGGTGTCCATAGCACACCGTGATTTCACTAGTTGTCAAGTGGCCCAATTCAGGATTAAGTCGGAGCAATCACCACCATGACCATTTTATAAAGCGATTCCGCTTAAATTAATATGCTCCAGATTTGTGCAGAAGAAAATGGTTACTGTTGTATTTAATGATTAACCCCCACAGCTGTGTATTCAAAGTGAACGAATCACACAGTTTTGTTATGTAGGTGAGCAAAGTGCTGTTACCCAACATGCTGGGGTGACTCACCATTTTGGCATTAATCATATTGCTACTTTTTGTTCAGAGGCCAAACAAACTTGTAAAACGGCACCCACTGGTAAATTAATAATGGCTTGATTAGCATTTAGTTGGATTTCAGATGTTTTTACTCTAAAAGGTATTGTTTGAGCTTCTGGGTCAGAATTACACAATTTGACAAATTAGGTTTTTATATTACATTTGTAAATTCAACAAAAAACAGCCAGTGGCTAAACCTGCATAGAACTGTAAGTAAATATAACAACGCAATCAGCTAAAGGGATAGAAACTGAAAGCACTGCTATGCTATAGGGAGGAAAATTAAACCAGTGTGTGTACATACTTGGCTTTGCCTTTCTCAGCTTGGTTCTTGGTGACACTTGAGTTCTGATACAACTTTCACTCAATGATGTTGGAAAGTTGGGGCAGATTCTCCTTAGATACCCTCTTCAGCTATTCCAAACTCAAACCACAAAATACCCAAAAAGACCTGCATCGAGTCACCCAACTGCAAAAATAAAGTAAATCATACAATATTAAACAGGAGAGGAACAGAGAGGGGGGAAAAAGTCAGAAAGAAAAGCAGATATAAAATGCTGATGCTCTCAGTGGGTTCAGATAGTCGCAGCTCTATTCATGCGAACAAAATCAGATGGCTCAAGAAAAAAAAGAGGGAGAGAGAATTTGTAAGGCTCATTTGTCATCTTTCTCGGGACTGCTGATGACTCCAGCCATGATTTATCACTCTTACAGAGGCAGAGTTCAATTGAACTTATGGCGGCAATGTCTAAACTCTAATGATGTCAAACTCTGATCTCTCCCTTTGTGAATAAAGTTTACATCATGTTCGACCAGGCAGTCAGTCAGGGACGAGGCAGGACAGAGAGACAAGAGGAGAACAGAGGAGAAGAGAGGAAGGTGATTAAATGGCTGCAGTTTCAAAGAGCCTGTTTTTTTTTTAATGCAGAGATACCATTCTGGTTATCTGGCAAAGCAGAGAGTGTACAACAGGATTATGGCCAATAGCTAATGAGCTATTTAGTGCAGGCAACGCTGCCAGGAGAGATGGTCCTGCTGGCCGTTCAATTTGCACACTGGTATAAACACACAGTTTACACAAGTATATGCATATGACAGCACACACATTCATTGCAATCTAAAAAGCAAGTCAAGCTCACAAATCTGAAACAGACTTGAGGACTTGACACGCAATGTCAACCAGTTGGCCGCAGACGCTAAGGATGGGACTGTTCACTGCATTTGTGATGGATGAAGTGTTAAAACGGACCAAGTATTATGAGTAAGTAACTTCTCCCAGTCTGACAATATCTTTCTGCTCTTGCAACCACTTGCCTGGAATCCAGAATCTGCCCACTCCACCGAGTTGACTGCTTCTGATCCGGCGTCGTGACATGAAACAGCGGTTTCTTGGTTAAAAAGCGATCGATCCAATGAGCGCCACGGGGGGGCTAGCACTTGTGCTTGTGTGTTTGTGTTCAGCTCAGCCTCTGACTGACCTTTTTCCTTTAGTTTCTGTACATTTATGGGGCAGATCCATAAATGCAAAATATTTTGCTCAACTTGAAACATTTTCAAGAAGCGTGGACGCATTTCGTGCCGCCCTGGGTGAATTTGCTTCTGACCGCATCTTTCCATTGACTGCCTCTAAAATTTGCTTTGTGCTCTGTCTGAACACACAGTAACACCAGCATTTGTAAAAAGAAAATTTAAAAAAATTGTTACCAAGGCCTCCAGCAGGGGAAGCACATGGTTTTTGAGCTGTATTTCAAAACACCCCGCTCCCTTCCCCCAGTCATTACAGACATGGTTTGAGGTAAGAGTGCGTTTCTTATTGCTAAATACTCCCCTTTTCAGGAATGAGTGCCTCATAATAACGGTTTATGTTCATTTGTGTGTTGGGTGAATGTGTGTGTCCTTGTGTATTTTAGTGTAGTTTTGTGTTGTGCACACTCATTGTCCTCAGGGTAGTCATACCTTTATTATGTATATGTTTATATATTAGTTTTCTGCATTGAAACCATGTAAACAAGTATGTTCAAAGTGTTTCCTGTATTACAGTAAAGATATGAGTTGCAGTAGAATAAGAGTATTTTTAGAAGCAAGTTGATTTTAATCTTTTTTTTATTTTTGTAGTGGCATATTTATGTTGTGTTGTGCTTCAGTGCTGGTATTTGACGGGAGAATTATACAGAGTAGCAATGAAAATGTCAGTATTCAGTGATAAGATCTATACTGCTGTTTTTAAATGCATTTCCAGAGTGGCATATAAAAGTTTCACTGACGTTTTGTTTTTCACAGTACAGGAGTTTTAAGTATAGACTACAATACAGAGAGCTGTGTACAATGAGATTTGTATATTGTTATTTTGATATATCATTTGATATATATAGACATTGTCATTAATGCGAAATACTCCTCTTTTCATGGCTTTTACATGTGTGTGTCAAACAAATCCATGTGGTCATGACAGTGTGACTGAAAGGCTGTCGCTGTAGCAGCCCAATTTAGTGATTTAGACACGATAAGGTGGTCTAAATCACTATTTTTACCCAGTGATCCTGCCTCATGCAGCTTTAAAAGTATGTCCACTACTATGTCCACTCAGCAAAGCACCACTCCAGCCTCCGTCCCTGAGCAACTTCTCTATTCCTTCTCCTATAATTACCATCCTAAACTTCCCCTCCGGTGTCCCGCCAGGCGAGCCGATCTGGCGCGGGCCGACCCTTGACGACATTGATTGCTTGAGTCGTCTGCACAGTCACTCTGTGGCCTTGCTGACCAAGGATCATAGCCATCTCACTGCCAGACCATCCAACTTCATTATCCAGCAGCAGGAAAGACACACATAGGCATTAACTGGGTCTCCGGAGACACACACGTCTGCAAATCACCTCCATCTCAGGGTTTGATAATCTTTATCCTCTGTTCCTACCTGTGCCTGGCCTGATGCGTTCTGATCTCCTTGCTGAGCAGTGCAGGAGAAGGGCAGCGAGAGGGGAACAGAGAGATGGCAGAAGGCAGAGAGAGGTGGGAGGAGGCTGCAGGGGAGAGCTTGTCATAACAACCCTTTTTTGTGTGTTACTGGGAGAGCAGACCCCTAGATGAAAAGGGTACATTTTGCACTCTTTCTGCATCTCTCATCCGCCTCCCTCTCCAATATTCTCTTTACCTCACGCTCATTACCACAGTGCCTTTTATCAACTGCACACATGAATTTAGCTCCATGTCTGTCTCCTTCTTTCCAAGTCTTTCTCATTCATAACCCCCTTTCTCTGTGGGTGAGGATGACAGAAGCAGAGAATCATAGAAACCCAACAGCCTTCTGCAGGCTCCTGATTCTTCCCGGCTGCTTTCTGATCACAAGGGATGAACAGCAATCACCTGAAAGAGACAGAGTTTAAATGTTCACACTTACTGAATTTCATAGTTGTTAGAGACATCAAAGTAGCACACACTTTAAGAGGAAAAATCTATTCTATTCTATCAATTGGATTTGATAAGATCACACTTTATTGCCAGACTCTTTGTAAGCAGGTAATGTTTATAATGCTCACCATCTTAGTTTAGTGTGTTGTCATGGTAACATTTGACAATTAGCATTCTACACAAGTATAATGATGGGATTAAAACATTGATCTGATGACGGCACTAGATGGGAAGTTCAAGGATCACCAAAGTTATTACATTTCATTCCACAGCATGAATATCCATCCAATAGATGGTCGCACTAGAGGAAAATTCGGGGAATCACCAAAGTGATTAAGATTCATCATCTAGGGACCATGAATATCTGTCCAATGCCAACTGACAGACCAAGTGCATAGCTAACCAAAATGCTTCATATATTTTAGTTGTTTTATACACTGCAGTGGAGATAAACCTTTTTTGTGCAACTTATTTGATGTCTACATTATATGGTTGAAAGTAATCTTGTTAAATTTGCAGACTAACTAAAAAGCAAGTTTATAATCCATTAAAATCTATGCATCATCAAGAGTCCTGAAGATTATTTTATTCAGGACTGATGTAAACAGTGGCACAGAAATGACAAATGAAAGACAAGACACACAATGTTGTAACTGCACTAGGGAAAGTGCTGTGCTACTCCCATTACTGGGCTATTAAGTTAAAAGTCTGTCTTGTGTCTTGCTTCTGTTTCCAAGAGAGTACAGCAGAAACAGTGAGCCTGGAGCTGTTTTGGAAAATTGTTCTGTGGTGTAACGTCATTAAACGTTGAATTGTCAATTTTCACCATCACTGGGGAAAAGAATGAGCCCTAAGATGAATTTCTGGCTGATTGGTATTAACCATTTAATGCTGTAGTTCAGTTAAGTTGTTCAGACATGCGGTCACAGAACGGGAGAACTAGTGAATCATTTTCATGTTGCTTTATAACTGCGTCATAACGCTAAACTGCAACACTCGTACACACAACACAGCGTTTTTTAATCTGATGCCCAAAGTTTGAAGCTTTGAGATTGCTAACATGTGAAAAATGTGTGAGACCAGCATGTATACACACACATCTGAAAATATAGCATGTTTTAGCACTCACATCTCCATCTCCTCATGCCGTACAACACAACAGTTTTCTCAAGTATAGACCAGGTGGCAGTGAAGTGCATGCTGGGAGGCATCCTGAACCATCTTGAAATTTAGAGAAACACAAACTGAAATAGGATGGGCAGAGTGCGATAACCTGACCACTTCAATCTGTCCTCCAGTATGCGATAACACCGCAACTCCAATCTGACAGGACAGAGCGTTCTGGCTCTTCTCTCAGTTGCTGTGTTTGGTTCAGGTGTTTGTTGTTGACCGGCAAGCAGGAAGTTGCGTCATCCATTGGTTTCTATGACAGCTCTGCTGTAGCCAGGCAGCTGTGTCTTCTGACCCTGAAATTTGACCAGTTTCAGCTGTTTGCTGCGTCGATCGCTGTGTGATTCTGGTGAGACTTGACCTTGACACTGCAAACGCCATCCCTCACCCCATCCAATAGCATTCAGTGAACCTCCTTATTTCAGGAGTACTACTCACCACCTCCTCCTCCGTATGGTTCTTTGTTTGATGTTCTACTATTTTTCACTTCATTTTTATTGTCTAGTTTGATGCCACCCACACCAAAGATACTCACACACACACACACACACACACACGCACACACACACACTCTTCAATCTCCCAGCCATATCGCTGAAGTGCTACCATATGACTGATCTGCACGCCAGCTATAATCTTCTCTCTTCTCCTTCTCAGCTGAAGGATCTCTCATCCATTCCCCTTTCAAGGTGTTTTTCTTTCTCCAGATGGAAAATCACCTGCTTTTCTGGAAAATATAATAGGATAGCTGATGGCAGCAGCCCATCTTGACTAGCACAAAATGCTTCCAAATTACACTACAGTGGGTTAAGTTACAACATGTTTAACTAGGCTTGAAATGGACGCCATTATAGTGTGAGATATATTGTACACCGGTGTGTATTGTTCCACCTGCCAACATCCATCATCCCACTGAATGCAATGATGTGTTTGAGATGTACATTTTTTAGATGCAACTGAAAAAATGGAGACTGTCCTCAACAGAAAAAGACAGCATTGGTCGTGTGTTCAAATACCTAAAATGACATCTCTTACGTGTACATGTGCCTGACAAGGACTTCTTCTTGTTGTGCGAATAATAATCCTTGTCTCTTGTGGAAGCAGCGAGACATTGTTAAAATACCACAAAACCTCTTGCAGAGGAGGCCGGGGTGGACGTATGAGTCTGCTGTCAATATGGATTTCTTTTAACTGTAACCATGACCATGTTCTTGTGCCAAATCTTGACCATAACAGTGGAAAACAGTCACATGAATCATTTCTCATTGGGTTGCAAATTATCTGTGTTTTGAGCTACATGCTATTCTCACAATGACAACGCCAACATGATGATGTTTAGCAGGTATAATATTTACCATGTGCCATGCTTGTTAGCATGCTAACATTTTCTTATTAGCACAGAACACAAAGTACAGTAGTAACTAAATTAAAATTTGGACCTGATGGAAGTTAAGGGATCATAAAAGTTAATACAATTCATCCAGAGTGGAACGTGAATGTCTGTACCAAATTTAATCAAACAGCTGTCTCAACAACTGTTGGATGACTTGTCAAGAAAATGTGCAGCTTGCAGTTTTCTTCTTCACTGCCTTTATTAGCGCAGTGTGGCATGTCTCGGTGTGTTACCGCCACCTGTTGATCAATGGAACAGTGCGACACCATTGTTAGGAGTGTGTATCATGTCACCCACGTGTGTGCACCCTAGATAAACAAAATAGGTACCATTCATAGAAAAAAACTCCATAGCGCTACTAAAAGTCTAAAACGACACAGGGAACCTTTAAGTAGAGGAATCAAAGGAAACCTAACAGCTCTCAGCAGTACAGTTCAGAAGTTATAAAGTTATAAAGTTATAAAGAGTCGGTCTATTATAAAGAGTCGGTCTAGACCTGCTCTATTTTGTAAAGTGTCATGAGATGACTTTGTTGTGATTTGGCGCTATATAAATAAAATTGAATTGAATTGAATTGAAGTTACATGCCAACATGTTACACTGCTTGTTATCATGCGCCTGCCCAGTAATTTTTTGGATCCAATTTAGACAGAGGCCGATAAAACCAGCCTGCAAAACCAGTGTCCTGGAATGATCTTTGTATCTTTACAGATCAAACACACACACACACACACACACACTGAGGGTATTTTACTAGGAGGGTAGCAGGAGAAGTGCCTGACTAACAAAACCCTGGCTTTGCGGTCTATTATTTTTACGGCTCTCATAACCCTTGCACTACAGAGCCATCATTCCAGGTTAGACCCCCTATTAACAGCTGTGACTTCACATCAAAAATGTCATCCCCTGTGATATCATAACCCCTCCACCGTAAAGGTTTACAGCCCACCGATTCAGGTCATGTTTAATGAGAACACTAGAAAAAAAAAGGGGGTGGGGGCTGGCGTGGATTTAAATAATTCAATGAAAAGTACGTCTTGGAGCGTAACTGCATTTTGTGAGCAATCTGTTGGAACCAGTGCAACAGTTTGACAGCAGAGGATGGAGGCTGTGGTTTTCCACTATGAGGGTGACACGGTGCCGTTGCCAAATTGGTTCCCTCGCACAGTTGCATCTTGCCAACTGTAGTCAATGGCTGACAGCAGTCCTCTAAAGACCCACTCAGAGACCATTTCCTAGTCGTGTGGTTCCTGTTGTTCCAATATAGATTGCTGTGCACCGACCCACAGCTCATCTCTCTGCATAAACATGGATACTGTGGAGCCACTCGGAGGGCGTTAATACTGCTGAGTCGGCACACACGAAATAAAAGATGGATGTATGATGTTTGCGTGTAAAAAACAGCTACAACCTGGCTTTCTTTTTTCTTTTTTCTTTTTACGAATTTTAAATATACACAGGTAATTAAACTCTTGCTTGCAAATCCACGAGGTTCAGTATGTGTTGAACTTGATGTAAATTGCTGAAATTTTAATTATAATGAGAGAAAAAAAAAAAGCAAATGAGTGGTCAGGTATGAATGAACCCCCTCCCACACACACACACACGCATTAACCTGACAGCAGAGAGGCATTCAGGCCTGACCTCCAGCGGCCAGCCCTCTAACCCACAGGCTAATTATAAACCTCATTATGTTCTCTCAGTCCTGTTCCCTCATCACATTAATTCTGCTGTGTGGTCGGACAGACTGAGGACTGATGTCGAGTGGCACAGGAGAACAGAGACGAGCCCTGTCTGTGTACGCGACTAACACTTTAACACTGGCCTCTTTTCTGCCAAACTTTGTTTTTTTATGTGATTTGATCTTTTGATTGTAGTTCCATTAAAATGTTTAGTCATACTGTTGCTTGTTGTTTTCCGCTCAGAGCACAAACATTAACAAGCAAAAAAACATCAGTTGGAAGAACAGGTTTAGAATATTTTATGAAAGTAGAAAGAAAACATTTGAATGTGGGATTATATTAAGGTCATGCGGCAGGATTTTAAGTGGCTGTTTAGGAAGTGAGATTGATGAAGAGGAGGAATACTACATTACACTGACAACACACACAGATAATCAGCTGCGGTTTGAATCACCTTCATCAAACAACCTTCAGGTGTACCATGCACTCATCTAATCTATTAAAAGTAAAGGGTCAGTTTGTCCAAATGATGAGAATATGTATTCTCCCACTTCCTCCTATCTATCTATCTATCTATCTATCTATCTATCTATCTATCTATCTATCTATCTATCTATCTGTCTATCTATCTATCTATCTATCTATCTATCTATCTATCTATCTATCTATCTATCTATCTTCCTCGTATCTAGCCAGGCATCTGGTTTCAATTATATCTGCAGAAGCTTTGAGATATCCATCTCTGAGATCTCCGCCGCCACCCTAATACGAAGGAGGTGAATGGAATTTAGTCTGTGGTGCTCAATGTATTGAAAAGTTTCATTTGAGAACTTTTCCAGAAACAATGTCCCTGTTACTGTGGAAAATACACAGACCTCTGGATAAAGGACTTTGGGATGTCTTATTTAAAGACCCATAATCTCATTTTAATACTAAACCAAACTATAAAGGTAAGGTAAATCTTTGATAAATCTTTGTGCATGTGAACAGATGATCCCCCCTCCATAATGACAAGCCCCGCAGAGAAACTATGTAATTAAATGTACCATATTAATGACTGGGGGCAGCAGGGTGGCTCAGTGGTAAGCAATGTCCCCTCCCAGCAAGAAGGACCTGAGTTTGAACCCAATCTGCCAGGCTGCGTCATTTCAGTCTGTGGCGTGCACGAACTCAATGTGCTTACGTGGGTTTCATCTCACTCTCCAAAGACATGCAGGTTAAATTAGTTGGAAACCATAAATTATCTGTAGGTCTCATTATGTGCATATGTGTGATTGACAGGTGACCTGTCGAGGTTGCGTCTTGTCTCTGACCCTGTGTATGCGATACACTGCAGCCTCCCACAACCCTCAGCAGCATAAAGAACGACTGACGTTGATGGGGATGATAATAATACAGATAATGACAATGTTTCTTGACACGTATAGGACTATGTAATTCAAAGAATTTAAAACTGGAGCAACAGTATATAACAATGTATATAACTGTAGATGTTTTAATGCATATATGCAGGGTGATTGGAGTGGAGTGTGATTAGAGAAGTTCCACCTAATTTGTGTTGCTTTAAAAAGTCTGAGTCTACAGTCTGATGAAGGTTGCCAGTGGTAAGTTGGTGATAAATGCAGAAAATCAAAGAATTCATTTTCTCGTACTACTTGTTTCATATTGGTTTGGGTTTTTTTTAAAGATATTTTTGGGTGCCTTTGTTTTAACAGTGACAGCTTTGAAAATAGACAGGAAAGATGGGGGGGGGCGGTGACATGCAGCAAAGGGCCAGGGCTGAAATCGAACCCAGGCCACTGCAGTAAGGACTCAGTAGCTCACTCTACCAGATGAGCTATGGGGGCGTCCCTTGCTTCGTAATTGTAATAAATTAAAAGTAATCTCACTTGTTGATTTTCTCATATATTTCATCCCGATCTTCGTAATTAAGGTTACAAAGCAACACCCTTTGTCACCCTTCTGACCAGTAGGGTGACACTTCCGAAGTAAAATCTCAACCTGCCCTGGCCTATCCCACACTATGACAAAAACTGCAATTTGTCACCAGACATTCACAGTCTTGGAGTACCCGGTCCATTTGGCATGAGGGTCACGTTAAAAGAAAGATTCAGCAGCTGCTGAAATATGTGCTTTCTGTCTACATTCACGTCGTTTTTCAGCCACCAGACCCTTCCCTTTTTCTGCAATATACCTGCTTACTGTGCTGTAAAGGTTTATTTGTTAAACAAACATGATATCCAATAGTTTGCGATTATTTTTAACCACATGCACCAGGAGTACTGTACAAGCGCCTTTATCTAGAGAACATCAAAGAACAAGCCGAGGCTACAATTAAACGGATTTCTTTTCTTTTCTTTTTGCATATTTATTGAGTGGGAAAGTGTCTGGCTGCTCTTTGTACCTGCAAATACTGCTGCTTACAGTCACAGGCGAATCATATTTTAATTTAACACAAAAAGACTGTCAATCCAGCTCAGATTATCAGTGAAATGTCAAAACAAAATTAAAGCTGAAGTCACTGTATTTCACTTGTCCTCTTCACTTCTTCACGGGTGGGAAATCTCTTTATTTATCTCTGTGAAGATTTGAAGCCTCCTGGTGGAAGTTGTAGATGAGACACTCACTTTGGCACTTTTGGCACTTTTCTTTTTGTGTCATCGGAGTGTGACATCGCATCGCCTTGGTGATGCTCCTGACTCAATCTGGATGTGTTAGATAAATACAAAGGTAGGATGGAGTCTGCATTGGACAAGTGGTGTCGTGACAGCTTGATGTACAGTATACAACCACTTTAATGCCTCTTTCAAACTGTCCATTTTCTCTGTCTAAAACGTGTACCTTCTGACCCACAAGACTGCTGTCCTGTGCTGTAAATGACTGTAAAACACTGAGTCCTGTTTGGTTTTACAAATGCACAAGTCTGTGGTAACCTCACTGAATAGAAAGTCTCGCTCTGTTTTTGTTTGTTTTTTTGTATGTGAAGGGTGAACCAGGCATTATCACATGTTCCCAGATTTTAAAACTGCCATGCTGTGGGCTGCACAAATCCTTCGGTATTTCCCAGAAACTCTGGCCATGGATGACAGTGGCGCGCTGTTTTGTTCTTTAATCAGATTTTTTTGATGGTCTGTTTTGTTTCTGTCGGCCTTTGTTTGTTTGTGCGACCTAATCAGGTTTACCACAGGCTTTGAAAGCCTGTTTGCTGGGCTTCTGTTCCTTAACGTTACCCTGTTTGATAATGTTTGCCTGTTAGTGTATTCAAAGCATGGTGGGAAGTAAATGGTAACTGAAGAAGCCATTTGGGTGAATGGTGAAACATACAGTTCATTGAATTGTTTTTACCATAGTGTGGTTGCATGAGATGAAGATTCTTAAAGGATTAGGTCAACATTTTGGGAAATACACCTGTTTGCTTTCCTTGCTGAGAGCTAGATGTGATCAATACCACTCTCTTATCTGACCGTGAAATATGAGGCTGAACTGTACAACAGCAACACTAGCAGCTCTGTGAGGCTGGGACACGATGGTGCTTTGAGCTAAATGTTACCATCGGCATGCTAACATGCTCACAATGACAATGCTAACACGCTGATGCAAAGTAAGTATTTTTATATGAGTTTAGCATGTTAGCATGCTGAAGCTGAAGCCGGTGGGAATGTCATACGTTTTGCAGGTATTTGGACACCAAAATACTGGACAAATAGATATTTGGACGTGATGATGGCGCTACATGGAAAGTCACAGGATCACTGTGAAGTTATTACAATTACATATTAACTATGTACATATACAAAGCGTGTCCCTCTGCCTCTTTCCATTAAAACATGCTTATGCTTCACAACATGGATACACATAGGTGTATTTGATTTTTTTTTTTTTTTCTTTAAATTCTTTAAATTGGCAGCCTGCTACCACCTGCTGCTGTTTCACACAAATCATGACTGTGTCAGAATGATATGCGTTTAAGTGCCAATCACCTTGATTTCTAAGTCTGCGTACTCATGTGAATGTAATTGTGTTTGAAGATTTTTTTTGTGTGTGTGACATTGTGAAAAGCTAAATTCTCACAGGTTCCAAGGAATGTTTTAAGCTGTGACTCAAAAGTGAGAGTGTAGTAATACATAAAAGCATAGCTGTAAAACAACAGAGAAGAAGAAAACTAAATCATACATATTTTTCATTGCTAAAGGACCAACATCCATCATTTCTTTCCTACAAATTCTTTCATTTTGTGGCTGGCTGTGAGTCAGATTAGAACTAAGTTATTAACAGGGAAAAGACATGAAACAGAAAGTCTCTGCGTCTAGTTTAATATTGTTTTACTGTACAACCACTACGGTACAGAGAACAGGTGACTCTCCTGTGTAGTTATCACCGTTTAATACGTGTTCCCATTGTGACATAAAAAAGCATTTTACTTTTTATCTTTTCCTTGTTGCCTTTCGAGATTTGCTTTTCATGAAAATTGTGTTAAAATAAATAAAATGTAAAATCGTTTATCTGTCTTTCCATCTGTACGCCAGCCTTTCACAGCAGTTGGAGGTTTTTAAGCTTGCAAAAGAATAACAGACTGTGAATCAACTCCCAAAAAGCATTAAGGAGCATATAGTCAGTGTAAGATTATCTAGCTACTCTTGCTTAAAAACTTCAGCATTGCCTTTTTGTGTTCTCCAAAGCACCATGACTAAAAAACACCAAATGCTCTGGCTTTCCATGTGAGCCCTTTGTGGAAAAAAATAACTTACAATTTCCAAAACAAGCTCTAAAGACCAAAGATTATCCAGCTAATTATATATTATCTGAGACAACAGACAGCCATGGGAGGACCAAAAAAGGCACACACTTAACCACTAAGCAGGCAATTACAATTACTATCAGTTCCACAGTTTCGCTGATGAGGAAGGTGATAATGGTGACAATCAAGAAGCCTAACAAAGCATGGAGTAATCAGAACCGGCGATTGGACCCTGCAGCCACAAGAACAGTGATAACAAGGTACCCCTGAGAGACACAATCCAGGTAAAGAGGACAGGAAGTGTAATCAGTCACATAATGCTCAGTGATGGTTGCAGAAAGAGTGAAATGTTGATAGTTTTACACACACGCTGCAGTAAGCAGTTCTGGGGGTGCAAACTGGACAAATGTTAAGCTTGACTGAGTTTTTGTAAACAGACTGTTCAGAAGAGTAAAAGTTCCTGAGCTGTCACAATGATTTGATTCTTGCATGTTTCTGCCGTAATGTTGCCCGTAAGAATTAGGCTATTATGTGTTTGCACTTTGATGTTACGTTAAGGTCATTTTAAAGACATATTAAACATTGTATTTAATATGTGTCTGTGAAAGTGTGTTGTTTTTCAGAAAGTTAAAGTGGTGTTTTTGCATAAACACAGACATAATAGTGTCAGAGAGTAAAAGCTCTCCACAGCGTTGTAAAGTGTAGGTGGCTGGAAGGTCGGCGACTTACAGGACAAATCATTGTGGGGAAAGTAAAGAGCACCTCCCAACTGCTCCAAAGGCCTCCCAATGGCCGCTAGGGGGCAGAAAGGCTAACTGCAGGTGAATGAATGAATGAGTGATTGAGTTGGCTTCTTTACCCATGAGGAGCTTTAGATCTAAAAATGTATATATTTTTTATTTTTTGTGGTTGCATTCATTGAGAGATGTACATTACAATATGGATAACTTGGTAATGTGACAACCAATTCTCAAATTCATTTCGACTGTACCACTAAAATTAATCCATCACAAAAGGCTAATCCACTTGAAACCACACTGATTTAGCACTGCACTCTGATAACATTGTCGGACTCACGGTGGGTCGTTTAAAAAGAAAAGGATCAAAATCGATGCAGCATAACCGGAGATACCACCCTTTTTGTTCCACGCATTCTTCTTCCTTGTCAAAACAAGGTGCCCACACTACCCACAATGCATCTTGACCGCCAACAGCTCGGTCGGGGATTCAGGTGTGTTATGCTAGTAGCAGCTAATGTAGCATCAAGCCGCTAGCCTAAAGCAGAGGTGAGGAGCCGGCTACGGATGTCTGGTCTAACTCCGCTTCCAAACTTGTCGTCTTCAGCCCCAACCAACATCAAGAAGTGACATCACTCGGGGGAATTTATCAGATTTGGCGCAGCTCCCTCTGGAGCCACAAAAGGCTTCGACACCTGTAAACAGACTTTGATGTGTAAAATCTGTGGAGTTCCCCTTTAAGCAACCAATTCAGTTTGAGGTCAACTTCAGTGACGTCATGATGTCATGTTTGTTAACTGGTTTGCAAGTCATCCTGGAGCCAGTGGATGCTGCGCCACACTATATATTTGAGTGAAGTCTTATTGATTCATCATGGCATCATAGCATGGCAAACCCCCCCCCCCTCCCAACAAAAAATGGGTTCAGTTTGCAGATAGCTGAAGACAGATTGTACAGTTAATTGACTGCAATATGTTTGTTGTATTTGATTTTACCTAAACAAATATACTTGCTCTGATATAAAATGGTTCAGAGTTAAGCTAATCATTTTAGGGACATATATGGTGCAATTATGCCAAATTTGGATCCAGTACTCCCTCTGGTTGGCTTGGCAACATCTGTAAGTGTGGAAATGCAGTCTGCCCATTGAACGTCATTCCACTGATGGAAATCGAGAGATTTCCTGTGTAATTTCAGGGGCCACCTTAGTGGATTTGTACCCGAACCTGATCACAGCATCGTGCCTCACTAATCTGTACCTCCTAATGTAATCATTCACATCCACTCCGGCGATGCAGTGGTAAATATAACTCTGGCCTTCAGGTGGTGATCGTGAAAACAACCACCGCTATAGATACGGAGACAATCACATACTCAAATAATTTATTTCCGAGTTTTCTTTGGAGATACATGGGCAGAGAATACAAGATAGAAAGGCTGTTATATGTACATTATGTGCAACTGCATGTGTGTGTCTGCCTTCCTCGATCACTATTTGTACTGGTTATAATAATGACACAATGTCTCATTACATATAAGGGTTGGGATCTCTGCTTTGTTCAGACCCAGTGTGTTGTACGAATGTACATGTGCAATCAGTTTTTAATTCAGCTTATCTATTTTGTCCTACTGAGTCAACTGATGAAAGAGCATTATGAAAGAGAAATTACTCAACCACAACCTCCCTGCCTGTGCTCCCTCTGCTCCCTCCTTCTCTGTGTGTGAGGAGTCAAGGATGTAACACGTGAATCCTTGCAGCCCAGATGAATCAGTGGGTGGTCTGAATACACCTGAGCTTTGCTGTTGCACTGGAACCCCTGGCGAGATGAAGGACTCTGTTTGTGGAAGAAAAAGGACCTTTGAAAGGTGGCTGACATCATGTCTGCCTGCCGTAAAAGCAGACTTACATCAGGGAGACATCTCAGCATCTCCTTTGTGAGAAGCCTCCTGTGACATGCTAATACGTGTGTGTCTTTGTGGCAACATGTCCGTCTTTCTTTTCCTGTGCATCTGAGTTTCACCTTAACAAATGCAGCGTTTATGATTGTCTTTGTTACATATCCATACATGCCTGCAGCCTGCCTGTCTGTGAAAGACACTGCAATGATGAGGAGAGCAAGTCAATACAGGAAAGATTTCCATTTACTCCTGCATGTCTCTGGTAAACAGATGACTTCATCTGCCGTGTGCTTTCTGTGGCTGAAGCACCAGTGCCACAAGGAGTTGTTTGTACCTGTCACTTTGTGTGCTCTACCTCCCCCTACTGGCAGTGACACACACCTGCAATCACATGTGTGACATTAGCACATGAATGTTTCTCTGAGGAGCTGTGCCTTCGGGGGGCAGACATATGAATACGCACACAGAAATACACTGAAAATGGGGAGCTTATCTTCATTACTTGTTATTGTAATAGATTTATTGATTTGTTGTCTTGAGTCGCTGGAGCTTTTCCCAGCATGCTTAAGCATGGCAGAAGTCAGGAAACACTTCCATTCACGCCTACTGTATAGGCCATTTAAAGTCTCTGACGCACCCAACCTGTTTGTCTTGGAGCCGTCGCAGGAAAATGCACAAGGGGATTCTCACACAAACTCCACAAACAAATGATCAGATAGAAGATAGCACTCTCATATCTGTAGCTTAGCATAAAGACTGGAAACGGGGGGGAAACAGCTAGTCTGGCTCTGTCTAAGGGCAACAAAATCCACCAGCACATCTAGAGCTCACTAATTAACAATGTACATCTCGGGTGAGTAATCAGTGCAAAAACTGAAGCATAAGAACATCGTCGTTCAGTGCCGGGCTATTTTTTGGCATGTGGCAGTAACTTCTTGTCTTGTCATCACAGTGAGGTTACCAGGCTATTTTTTTCTAACCTTTGGTCAGAGCCCGGCAGGCTGTTCCCCTCTCTCTCTATTCTTTGTGTTAAGCTAACTGTCTCCTGATTATAGCTTCATATTTACCGTACAAGCATGGGAGTCGTGTCAATCTTCTCATCTAAGCATCTAAGCATATTTCCCAAAATGTCAAACTATTCCTTTCATATCTTTTTGTCACAAATGCCAAAATTGTAACCACTCTTGTCAAGGGTAGCAGATCATTAGTTCTCTGTGGCATCTAGACGTTTAAACAAAGGATCACTGGTGCAAGCCCCACCGCAAATTATTGGGAATTATTAGATTGGTGAGTGTTCTCAACGTGCAAATGAATGTGCCGATACTTCAGAAAGGCAGTGACTGCAGTTGTTGGACTTTACATCAGAGCCGCAGAGATTAGAAGTGATGGATGTTCTGTTTCTCTTAGCATGCTTGTGTCCTTGGTGGGCATACCATTAGCAGTTGATTTAGATGAATAAATGCCCACACACACAGGCAATGAAATACTCCATGAAAAACACAACTATCTGCTGTGATTAGGCCAGTAAGAACATGCTATGAAATCAGACATGTATGTTTTATGCTGCCACAAAGTGAATGTATCACTGTGTTTGTCAGCTTTTATTTTATTTAATATTCCATATTATGCCTTCTCCAAACCAGTGATTGCTATGGTACCAACGTCTGTCCACAGGGCAGCGTTGATGTTCAGAACCTGCAATCAAGGTGCTGATGTGAGACTGATAGAAATTACTCAGTAATGATAACAAGAATTAAATAAGGTGAGTCAACCGGAGCTGCCTCCACTCAGTCTCATTGGCTTTAATTGTGAATCATAAATTTCACAGGGGCACCCTAAGACATGTGTTCCCAGAGAACAAAGACACACCTGCTCACGACTGGCTGTAATATCCAGGCAGTAGATTTAATGGTGTTGAATATCAGTCTATGATTGCTATGATAAAAAAAAGTGGGAATAAATGTAAGAAAAGAATGCATTGTGATTGCAGAGGAAGAAGAGCAATCATTAAACTACATATTCTGTCTGGGATCACAGTTGATCTTGACTGGGAGTGTCAGTCAGGTCAAGTCAAGTGTGTACTGTGTGAACATACCTGTGTGGGTATGCATATGTGCACATTTGTGAGCACATCTGAGCTGCTGAATGCATGCTGAATGAAAAAGGTTGTTTTGACAGTGAAGCTGAGCTTAGAGGAATAACACTCAGCCTGTGTGTCAAGGATCGCTCTTAATTACCTTCAATCTGAGCACCACTGTTTGTTTCACAGACTAATGACTTAGATGGGGATTAAGCACTTGGCTCTGTGCTAATTAGCCCGCTAGCACTCCCTGGGCATCCCAACGTGAGCCTCAGACAGAAAGCCATCAAGCAGGGGAAGGCGCTGTTAGTTTTTCCTCTGCCCCATCCAGACTATGACCTCCCCACTTACACACCCACCTCGCCCTCACTCGTCATTCCTACATATTGGGGTGGATGGTTAGGTGGACAGTGTCCTGCTGAGGAACATTTAGTGGTCAAGGAACAGCATGTAAAGGTCTGTTCAATGTTTAGTTTAATAACCTATTTATTTTTTAATTCCTTCATTTGGTGCACTTTGAGTTGCATTCCATGCATGCAAGGTGCTGCATAAATGAAGTGCAAATGTTTTTATTGCTATTTTAACTATTATTGTACTCCTTGGATGAGTCAAGGTGAGAGACAACAGAACAACACTTGCAAACTGGGGTGTAATCATTTAATCCAGCAGGAATTTAATTCAGTTTCAGAATTTGTTCAACAATGATTCAAGTCAACAAAACTTTCAAACACTGACTTCAACCTGCTGGAGATTAGCTGGACTGACTTTGTCCAGCATTTTGACTCGTAAATGTGCATTTGTTATTTGTCTATGTGTGAGTGTGTGTGTTTGCATGTTCTCTTTGTCTGCTCAAAGTCAAAGTCAATTCATCAGATATCAGGAGCATGTATAATCAGAGCTCAGTAATGAAGCATTGATGAGAATTTTGTCAGAATCAATCAGAATGATGACACAACTTTGGAAAATGGTTCAGGCTGAAACTGGCTGGAGTTTACAGTCATATTAACAAGGTTATCTTGCATCAACATGTTCCTCGCATACAAGTAACGATCTCATATTAATTTTCTTGCATTGTCCCTTCTGTTCTCTGTCTCATATTTGGTCCTCTCATCCATATCTGAAATCTGCAAATAATTAACATTCCCTGAATCGTATCTTCTAAACACAATAACATGAACGTATACTGAGATTTTCCTACACTGTTAAACTTCAGAAAGAAAGATTAAAAAAGAAAGAACAACATTTCCTCATTCCCATTCAGTTCTTTGATTTAATTACTGCTGTGCTGTAGACTAACCCTCAGGAGAGCCTGTGGATTAAGCATCATAATTAAGCAAACCCACAAAAAAAACGGCTGCATCCACTTAGAATAGTTAGAGCCAAAGATCAAAACTGTAGGGCTTAATTAAGCAATCAATTCTTCTTTTATATCTTCTTCTTATTGATTTGCATACTGTTTTCCAGTCTGAAAAAAACCCAACCCATTCCTATTCTCATATCTTCTAATTAAATTAAAATAGTTGCCTGTATACAAGCTTCTCAGAGAAAGGTAGTTGGCTCTTGTTGCGAGCCATTAGTGTTTCCTGCAGAGAGAAACTGGGAAACACTGAAGAACATGAATAATTCTATTATTCACACTGCCAGTATGTAGCGCTTTGGGGCCGGTGTAGCCAGTTTAATTGCACAGAGATTTGTGAGCTAAGTGTAGACAAAAATTCATGTTTTTAATTTAAGAAAACACAACATATACTGTACATATACTGTACACATAATAAATAACTGAAACATGTTGTATCATGCTGTCACTTTTGGGGCAAAGTGGAGCAAATAGGAGTGTTATTTTTCACCTGTTTACTCCCTTAAAGTAAATGTACTTTAAAATTTGACAGAATATACAATCTACTATAGTACTTTTAATTTTACATTGTATAAAGAAATATATGATGTGGTTAATCTAAACTGCCAATTTAAGTTGAAAGATGCCTGGTGACTTTGTGAATAAGACAGCACTTAGCATACAATGCAAAAAAAATCAGGAAAAATCAGGTTGGACTCCTTGGATTCACCTCACTAATAAGAATACAACTATGGAGGCATAAAATGCCATGATTTCTAATATTGTATTGGTGGTGGAAAAAAATCAAGATTGTTTAATGGTGTTGATGCCTTTCGCAGAGAACAGTGCAGTCTACTCTCAGTCCTGAGCATCCTCAACCTGTGTTCCCATAATCCGATTTCTTATTAATATGAACCCCTGTAAGTGCTGTAGAGCTGCATTGTCTCTGTGCACTGGTTGAGTAAACTCTTCCTCATCTCATCTGCTGATACAAGTCCACCACAAGTTTTAACTTTCAGGTGCAGATGGACTCCCCCTCTCTGCCCCGACTGACGCATCCGACAACAAGAGAGCCATCAAAAAGAAAACTGGGGAGATGGCATGAGCTTGAGCTGAATCTGAAGCGTGCTGTGCAGAGAGTGAATATGGAAGGTTACAGTGTGGTTCCCAGCGAGCCTCCTTTCTGTTCTGCAGCATTTACACCGCGATGCTCTGGGGGAAGCCAATCTGCACTATCTGTCAATTAAATAGTCCCTGATCCAGGACGCCATGCTGCTGTCCACCTGCTTCACTTTGAGTTTCACCTGGAGGGGCCGGATGGCCATGAAAGCAGTGCAATCAAAAAACATGATTGCCATCATGCAACCACCTCTCTGGGTGGGAATAAGCCCTGTGGAGCAGCTACATGATGAAATTGTCCACAATCATTATGGTACGCCGAAAAGAATAAACTACATATGAATGGAACAGAATGTCTTTGTTGTTATGTTACGATAGGCTGTCCAGTATTGTCATTATCTTTCTAGATTTAACTACTCTCAAATAGTCCAATTGGGCTGCTGAAGACATGAAAAGTACAAAAAATAAAGCAATGCTGTTATCTTTGATGTATCTATATTTGTGAGGTTGTAAATTGGTACATTCATTCAAAAAATGTTTTTACCTGTTCCCCATTGCCCCATTTCTTCAAAACCTGCACACTCTTAACAGGAAATAGTGGACTCCTAGGTCTACCTTCCTCACTTAGCATAAAGCAACAGCATAGCAGGATAATAGTCCTGCACATCATTTCAGTAGTGTTTCCTGTGAGGAACTGTTAGACCCTGCGCTAATCCTGGACTTCTCTTGGGCTAAAATGGCTGCAGCTGAATTGACTCTTTTCTCCACCAAGATCTACAAAATGTTACAACTATTGTGATAAGACAATCACTAAATACACTTCCAGCACGTGATTACTAAAAAAGGTCAGTTCTTTCACTACAGGATGTTGAGAGGTATAACATTGCAAACCCACCCCGTAATCATCAACAGTCATTGTTGATTAAATCTAAGATGCCACACTGTTGTACTTTGCAACGTGTCCTCTAATGTGTCTTTGTATCCACTTCTACCAAAATTAGTTCTGATATTGTTGTATACGCAGCAGCAACTATGTTTTTGTAGGTGCTTTGCATGTTCATATTATTTTAACTGCTGTACTGTGAATGAATCACTCTAATATGATGCAGAATCTCCACAGAATATTAATTCCTGCCACAAACACACTGTACCACATGTAAACACATTGACATTGTATATTGTAACAGCATGTCAAAATATATAATAAATGTATTAAGCAAGAAGAGGACAGAGTAGATTATTAAAAAAGAGGTTTGACCATATATTTCTGTGACATTTTAAATGTCACCTGTGAACACGTGTTTCCCTCTTTGATGTCCTCCCTTCCTGCTCCCTTTCACATGGACACCATAAGACCTGTGAGGAAATACATTTCGTCTTTTTTTTCACTCTCATATCTTGAAGATTATTATTTTGTCTAATCAAAGCCAGCCCTTCAGTTAAATCCACTGCTGTAATAGACGTATTATGTGAGCCCACCAGGGTGGTGAATTATATTTCTGTCTCTTTTTGTGAAATTCATATTCATTAATCAGAACCTTCTTTGAAGATTTAGAAATACAGGTGACTCTCACTGAAGCAGCAGGCGCGCAGGATAACATGTGAAACCTTAAATTGGATCAGCCGGTATGCTCATAGACACATAATCAGTATGCGCACATAAATTCTCATTACATTCTTATTACACAGGAAATGTCATATAGATACGGGCATCAATAATAGAAACATAAACTATTTGCAGACATAAAGGGGGAAAGAAATGCTCTGGAAGTCCATTCCCCAGATGATGTCCAGTCCTCTAAGGCTGGGCCTGTGGGTGTGTTGGAGAAGCACACATTGATTGCCAGCTGGGGCCTTTTAAAGTATTTATAAGTATTTCTCCCTGTGCCTGCATGGTTTTCCTCCGAGTACTCCAGTCTCCTTCCACAGTCCAAAAGCATGCAGGTTTGGTGTGTTGATACTCTAACCTTCTCTAACTTTGGCAACCAGTCCAGGGTTTACCCCACCTCTCCGTGAGCTAGGATGATCCTGCACAGGACAAGCCAATGTAGATAGACAGATAATGTGTGAATGGTGTTCAGTGGTGGAAGTAGTAATCAGATCCTTTACTTAAGTAAAAGTAGAAATACCACAATATAAAAATACTCTGTTACAAGTAAAAGTCCTGCATTCAAATGTCTATTCTACTATTTCTATATAAGTATTTCCAGCAAAATGTACTTAAAGTATCCAAAGTAGAAGTACACATTTTGCAGAATGGAAGAATTTCGCAGAAGAGTGTTAAATTATGGAGCTCCCGAGGTCCTGAAAGATTTTTTTTTTATCTCATGCACACAAGATCCAGTAATATTCTGTGCGCACAGGTTATCATCTTGTAAAGATCAAAAATAGTGACTTCAAGAGCTGCATTGTTAGTTTTGTTGCAGGACAAGTTACAACTTTATCATTCGTATTGGCGACCTCTCGTCAATCCCAGCAGAGCTTAGCACAACTCCAACCTGAGCAGGTGAAATAGGCCACATAACTGAAAACACTTGAATGGGTGTGCAGGGCCTTTAATGTATGATAATGTATCATATGTTTTGCATGTAAAATTGCGTAAACATTTTCTAGTGGGAGGTGGTCCGTGGAGATGGTGGGTACACAAAGTGCAGGACTTTGACACTGGTTACCTGGGTTTGCATCCTGAGTCCCGCATGTTGTTGTTAGGCAACTAACATCACCAAACACTTTGGTTGAGGTGAGGAAAAGATTATGGTTTTGGTTATGTGTTAATAACACTTCTTACTACCACAACCACAATCTTTTCCTAACCTTAACCCAGTGCTGCGAGTGCCGAAACAGACCCATAAAAAAATATGTATTTATCAATGAGTAGTATATACTATCATTTCTAAGAGACAGAGTTCCTCCTTCCTTGCAACTTTCATGTGACCTTAATGATCTCAAAAGATCAGTGTGACATCTCGCAGTGAACGCACCAGAATTATTTAATAAATGCATACAGGAGATCAGTATGCAGTCACAAACAGCGCTGAGAATACAGGCCCTTAAAGTATAACAGTGAATCAGACTGGAAGCCTCCAGATGAAAAGATGGCAAACGCAAAAAGTTACAGAGGTAGTCATTGGAAATTCTTGTTTCTTTTTGTCTAGTTTGATGCTGCCGGAGGAAGAGCGGTGAGCCTGGAACAGCCATATGATTCATTGTTCTACAGGTAGCCTAATATCCAATGAAAATTCTAACTATTCATTTATAGGGACTTCTTTCCAATTTTGTGTGTAGCAGTGAGCACTGGGATACTTGTGTACAGCTAGGACCGTATCACATGTGCATTATATTTCATTTTCATAAGACATTATAAATTGACAGGCCAAAATTCTAATAACTACTAATACTTCAGCCTGCTTTGATTGGACAATATATTTGCGTTACTGCAAGGGAAATGATCTATGGAGGTATTGAAGTATTCCCTCAAGTACCCCATGTATGTGGCACATAACGCTTCTTTGTTTTGGTGTAGGCTATGGGATGCCTTGACAAAACGGAACAGATTTGATATTTTCAGTTATTATTTTTATGGAAACGTGGGTGCTGAATGTGCTGTTGCGAATTATCATGTTGTTAATTGTTATTATAAGCACTGAAGGCACCACTGCTGAGAGTTGTCATAGGTGTTGTTGTTCCTCGTGTGTGTCTGCATGCATCTGAAATTGACTCATTGGGTCGACAAAATAAAAAGCTCAGAAAAACAAGACATTGCGCTACTCATGTTACATTTCACCATTAACAGCTCGCCTCCTTCGCCGCTGCGTTTTCTGTCTACGCGAAGGCAGCGAGTCCAGGAAACACACGTTTGAGACTCGGCCCGGTAAACGAGGTTTGGGGCGTCGACTAAACTCCACTCAGACCAATCGGAGGTCACGGTGAAACTTTGTAAACAACTCTCACACGCTGTTTTAAAGCTCCTCTACTGTGTCCACTACGACAGGACGCGACGGTGCTGCCGCCAAGTGAGCCGTAAGTCCCCAGGAACAGGTGAGTTGTGTTGGGTTTGCAGTTTTGAAGTTGAATCTGTAACCGTGTTTGTGCGACGTGTGTACGCGCCGCGCGCGCGCGCCCAGCGTTTGTAAAGGTGTCCTCGTGACCCGTAGTAGTGGTGCAAAACAGCTGTCATGTAGAGCAACGAGGGGGGGGGGAGAAGAAGAATGTGGAGGGGTTTTTTCTTCATTAAACACAAGAGAATGGGGGAGCTGTACATAATGTAACTTTCTTGTGACATAATGTCTCAACGTACCAAGTGACGTCGCCACTATACAGTGAAACGGTGGATTCCCGTCGTCAGTACGCAGACTCTCTTTAAGTCTCGGTAAAGAGTGTCACTGGTTTGCTTGAAGTTCGGCTGTTACACCGCTGAAAGAACAGCGTGCCTGTTTGACAGACACGTTAACGTAAACAGTTTATCAGTAGATGAGACTTTAATTCAATTCGAGAGACTTTGAAGGGTGTGGTGGTGTTCCCACCTCAGTGCCCTTTACCAGGAGGAACAGATGTGTTTGAGGTAGAATATGGGCTACAGAGAGAACTTTGGGGTTAAACTCCATAAGCCTTTGGCTGATTGTCTGAGTCATATCAATGCGCAGGCTAATGATGGAGCAGAGTTCATTGAAAATCACTCATTGCTCTGAGACAGAGCTGTTATTAGGCGGCTTCACAGCCTCTGAATGTGTCAGAGTGGCGATCAGGAAGTGTAGGTATCAGGAATTGCTTGGCCTGCTTCAGTGGGAGACAAGAAAATGTGACAGTCCATCAGCTCAGCAGGTAGAAAGCCACTGGAGAGTGTTCATGTTAAAGTGTTTAACTGTGTTTTAAAAGCTCCTTATAATGCATAAATCAGATACCAAACCTTGTTAATGACAGGTAGTATTTAAAGTTCAGATTAGCATGTACCTTTTTTCCTGGAATTTTCTCTCTCTCTCTCTCCCTCCCTGGCTCACCCACTCACAAACTCACCCAGTCACTCACTCACAGACTGTGAGAGCTTCTGTCTTGCCTAAAGAAGCCATTCCTGTTCTTGTCTCTGAGCTCCACTGGTGCTGAAAGTGTACTGCAGTGTAGATGTGCCGCAATTTGTTGCCTGCTGTTTTACTGTTGGTCTGAACAGCCTGCTATAGGCTACAAAAGTCTTCATTCTGAACGGATGTGGGCACAACTTTCGGTGTGGAACGTCAACATCTGCATGCTCTGTGTTCCCTCAGCACGCCCACCTCAGCTGAAGGAGGGGTTGAAGGAAGAAGGGGGAGGGAAAAGCTTCCTGTCAGAGTGGCTGAGAAACTGAATCGGCTGAAGTTTTGGCAGAGGCTCAGGCCTGGTGGGGGGTTGAAGGGGGGGGGGGGGGGGGGGGTGGAGGGCTGACTTTATACATGCAACCATGAGTTTCTTCACTGTAACTTCTCGGGAAATGTGACGCATTTCTTTTGAGTACATTTGTGGTTTGAACAGTTTGCTATGTTTATTTCATCTTGATTGTGTGCCGTTGTCTTTGATAGTGGGTTTCTATTTTGAAGAAATGTATTTCTACTCCAGCAGTCGCTACTTTCACTGTTAGAGAGCTCTCAGTAAAAAATTTACAGGCGGTATATACGCCATCTCCAAAAGTCTTTGGACCGTAAAACACTTTTTTGGCTCTGTTGCTGGCAGCTTTTGGCTACTTGATATTGTTTTGGATGCAAAATGACACTGTGGCAAAGAGGTCAAAATGTAAACCGTGAACTTTAACTGCAGTGATGATTAACCATATTGGATAAATGGTTAGGAAGGACTACTGAATATTTATCTTGAAGTCATTCAACTGCTTACTGTAAACTGCTATTGTTACATTTTTAAGAGGTAGAGGTACAATGGAAAGCAAAGCTTTACACACAAATTCACTGAAAATCAAGATATCCCACTTTTACGTCTGGAAAAACCTGGTGGCTGTCCTGGAAACACTTTGTGAAATGACTCTGAAACTATCCAGTAAAATCAGTTTTTGAATGACTTTGTCATGACTTTTCCCATGACTGAGAAATAAGTCATGCAGTTTCAGAATCATCAGCATTCATTTTATATATAACACTTAGTTTTGGAGTTTTGAGAGACGGCAAGTCACATCATCGTCGTCATGTAAAAACTCCCCACACGTCACTGATTGGTCCAACACACACGACAGACTCAGATGAAGCTTAGTGGATGTTGAATCTTGTGACAACAGCTGAGTTTGGGGGGTGAAGTGTGGTCACTTGAATGCAAAAACGTGTTTTCCAGAGAATGATATTTTTATATCTGATCACACATGCTGCGCACATGTGAATTATTTACCGCTGTTGGGAGTCCAGCTGAAAATCAGAAAAACCGACCTGTGTGTCGGTAATCTCAAGTGGTGATGACACCTTGCGTGGAGATGAGACTTGTTTGTTTTCATGTTGAGCTGCTCTCAGAGAAACCCGAGTCGCTGTCTCACATGAAACACACTGACATCATTGCTTCCTGCCACGCTACCTAAACACAAACACAGCCTTTATCAGCAGTGACAGACAGGCCGCGGTGTTTTTGGTGGTTTGATTGCTTTAAGTGCACAATGCATACGCGCTGAGAAGATGGCTGTGGTTTTGACGAGAATGATGATCCCTTTTATTGGCTTAGTGCTGTTCATGTGACAGGAATACAGAATAGTGCCCAATACATGTGAAGACAAAGCGGCTCAGCTACACTGAGGGGAAAAAGGAACATGACTTTGCTTACAGAGGAAAAAAGCAGAAGAGTGTTTATTCATGCAGTCAACATCTTTCAGTATCAGTTGTGTTGGTAATAAAGAGAGCGTGTGGGTAGGCACATCCTGGAAACAAAAGACAACAAAATTGACTTATTTACTGAAAAAAACACTTTTTTTAGTGATAAGCATCAGTTGTTGCTTTACAGGAACGTTATTTACATGAGATTGTGGTTACACATTGAGTGATCAACCTTCGGCCCATAGGCACCATTACACTTCTGAGTATTCAAGGTTATTTAGGAATGCTTTATTCATCGACCAGACACAACAACAAATGACGCCAGTAAGGAGGACTTATTTTTACCCAAAACTCAATCTCGAAAAAAAAGAAACCTAAACCAAAGTAAAGCTGTCGTTTTTTCTCGCTACTGCTCAGCCTCACTAGGTGTAGGATGTGGGGTTGTGCATGGAGCCCGCCTATGAGATAAAAAGGATGCAGACGATGGTGAATAAACATGTGTCAGTCTATGAGAAGAACTTAAGAGACAAACTTGAAAATGAAACAGCTCTTTGATGGATGACTGCTGTCATGTTTTCAGTGCTCCAGCAGCGGCAGGAGGAGGAGGAGGAGGAGGAGGAGGAGGCAGAGCAGTGTCAGATTGTGTGTGCGGATGTGTCTTGCTATAGAACTGGACCAGGATCAACTGTGAGATTTTGCAGCTGCTCTGCAGGAAGAACATCCTGGCTTGGCGTTGCTTATCATGCCAGTTTACATACTGTAGGAATGCAGTTACATGGGTTATACATTAAAGTGAACTGTCTGCATGTTATAATACAACCATTCCTATATACATTTTCTGCTGCTGCTGCAGCTCAAAAGACAATTTTCAACATCTTTATATGCGTTACATGTGCATAAATGTATATCTGACTCAACTTCTGTAAGAATATGTTCCCATTTCACCTAAAGAAATGACAGCTTGGCTTCTTCATAAATCTATCATGTATTGACAGAAGCTTTTTTTTACTGTTATTACTATTTCACTGTTATTTGTACGTACTGCCTTTGTTTACTCTAATTCATGCATAATTCGGAAGAAGCACAACGTGTGCCTTCGCCTGCTCGCTGAGGCTTGTCATGTGGTGTTTTTTTGACCTGAACAGTGAAGTAGAGACATGACTTTTTTTTTTTTGCGGTCGGCGTTACAGAAAATCTTTTTTGTCTGTACAGTAAGTCAGACTTTACAGCTGTTTCGAGACGTTTCTTGTTCTCTGATAGGCTGGCACCGCACTGTTGTGTACACTCAGAGCTGTTATGTCATGACGTCTGCCGGGTTGACGTTTCTGTGGTAGATAGTGCTGCTTCTCTTGAACTGATTTTTAAATGGTTTTTTTTCAACTTATCTTGCAAATGATCTCTACGTCAGTTAGATACACACAAGTACATAACAAGTACTCACACATAAAATATTTTTTGTCTTATTTCTAATATTTCTATTTATTTATTTTAATTTTTACTTTTCATCCCGAGGTCTTTATTTTTTATTTTTTTTCTTTATTGTGCAATTAAGTGACATTACAATACAAGCGTAAAACAATACAAAACAGAACAGAGCGAAATAATAAAAAAAAACAAACAAAGAGGAGACAGTCCAACAAACAAACAGAAAAGAGAAAGAGAAGTTCAACTAGATGGCCTTTGACTGCTAAGGTTTAATGTGCCTAAATATATAATATAAGAAATTATTTAATAATATTTTTATTTTCTTAGAAAATTAGAAAATTCCACTTAACTGTTCCTTCTTTCAGATACTTTCTATAAAGGTATTATTAGCATTATGGTAGAATAAGAAGAATTTCCTTGTTAAAATGTTTAATTTGTTTTAATAAAAATAGGATATTAAGAATAGATAAATGTTTTTATCTATATCTATATATTTTTTTGTGTCGGGAGGTAATTTCTTGAAACATCATAAAGACCGTTGGCTCTTCTGCTTTATGTTTTCCTGGACTGTTTATTGGAACCGATTCTAGGTCTCAACACAATGTTTCACTCTTCTTTGCATGTGACTGTCAGGCAGCACTGGAACAATGGTGACTTTGAATTCCACTGCGGAAGAAGCCGTATAAGATTAAGCTTCCCCTTGAGCTCTTCGGATTTTGATTCTGCTTTTTTCAGTTGTTTGTTGGCTCTGTTGGAGAGAGCGTAATTAGTGTGGCAGAGAGATCTATACAGGGTGTAGTTCATACATGGTAAAACTCTGACCTCTAGTGGTTAGGAAAGGTTGTGCAACATAAATCATCAGAATCAGAATCAGAAATACTTTATTGATCCCCGGGGGGAAATTGTACAGTTACAGGTGCTCCCATTCAAGAGTAGAAAGTAGCATCAATTTAGGTCTAAAGTATGTACAAAATATGAAAAGAAGAAATAGAAAATAAAAAATATACACATTTACAATGTTTAAGTGAAAAATAGAAGTAAAAAATATACACAACAACAATGTATAGGTATGTATGTATATATATATATATATATATATATATATATATATATATGCATGTATTGTACTGTTGTGTATGACTTTATGTGTATTGCACTGAAACGTTTAAAGAATAAATAATAGTGAGGCAGTACGTGTTGAAGCAGGTCCAGATTTCCAGTCTGTTTCTTCTGAGTGTCAGTGACACTCAGAGGGAGGAGTTGAACAGTTTGATGGTTTGAATGATTTCCTGTGGCGCTCAGTTGTACATTAGGGCGGAATGAGTCTCCCACTGAAGATGCTCTTTTGCCTGACCAGTACATCATGGAGAGGATGTGAGACATTGTCCAAGATGACCCGCAGCTTGGACAGCATCCTCCTCTCTGACACCACCGTCAGAGAGTCCAGCTCCACCCCAACAACGTCACTGGCCTTGCGGATCAGTTTATCAGCCGCCTCAGAAAATGTAAACGGCTCTGGCCCTCCCTGTAGAGGGCATTAGTGTTCTTCGCCCAGTCCAGTTTATTGTCAATGTGAACTCCCAGGTACTTGTAATCCGCTACAATGTCCACACTGACTGTACTTCTCCTTAGCCTCCCTGATCTTTACCTTCAGTTCCCCCTGGATCGTACTCACCTCCTCCCTGTTGCCAGCTCTGAAAGCCCTTTTCTTTGCATTCAGGATGGCCTTGATGTCCTTTGTCACCCATGGCTTGTTGTTATAATAACAATGGACAGTCCTTGCTGGGACAGTGGAGTCCACACAGAAGTTGATGTAGTCCATGATGCACTCTGTCAGCCCATCAATGTCCTCTCCATGCGGCTCACAGAGTACCTGCCAGTCAGTCACCTCAAAACATCCCTGAAGTGTCTCATAAGCCTCCTCCGACCATCTCCTCACTGTCCTTATGGTTGCAGGCTGGCTCTTCACCAGAGGGACATAACAGGGGTTGAGGTGCACTAGGTTGTGGTCTGACCTACCCAGAGGGGGGAGGGGAGAGGAGCTGTATGCATCCTTCATGTTAGCATACAGCAAGTCCAGGGTCCTCTCCTCTCTAGTAGGACAGCTCACATACTGTGTGAAGGTGGGAAGTGTCTTAGCCATGGTGACGTGGTTGAAGTCCCCCGAAATAGCAATGAATGCATTCGGGTGTTGGGTCTGTAGACGGGCTATGCCGGAGTGAATGACGTCACACTCCGACTTCGGGTTGGCAGAGGGGGGGTGTAAACAGTCACAACAATGGCATGTGAGAATTCCCTGGGCAAATAGTACGGCCTGAGTCCAACAGCCAACAGTTCAATGTCCGGGCAACAGACACGATCCTTGATGGTGATGTGGGAAGGATTGCACCACCTGTTGTTAACGAGAACAGCAAGCCCCCCTCCTTTACGCCTACCGCTCCTGGTGCAATCCCTGTCGGCCCGGACAGTCTGAAAGCCGTCGATGGATACGTTGTCGTCGGGAATGTCCTGGTGCAGCCATGTCTCCGTAAAGCACATTAAACTACACTCCTGGTACTCCCTCTGACTCCTGGCCAGCGCTGTTAGCTCATCCTTCTTGTTTGCCAGCTATCTCACGTTGCAATATTTGCATCCAACTGTATACAGCCACCATATACTTAAATAACACTAATCATATATCAGAAATTAGACTTTAATATCATATTAGTATTCTAATGTGTGTTTTTGGTTGAATCACCTCCACTAAAGCATATATGTAGTGTATAAAGTTATGTTATAGAATGTGTGTTTCAGACATGACATCTAAATGTAACTGCAAAAACACTACTCTACTTTTATAATAATGTATAGATTTTATGATAAAAAATGTATGACAAGTAGAACCCATTTCTTTCATAGCTTGATAGAAATGAATAGCTCAGGATTTGGGAAAAATCCAATTCAGATATTTGCATTTTGAAGGAAAATGAAGGAAAAAATACATGACTAAACAGTATTTTAATGAAGGTAAAATAAAATGACAAAAAAAAAAATATAATGAATCACCATAGGCACTTACATGCACACTGTCACTGCTAGAAAACATTGGCGTTGCCCTTTAATACCAATAATATGCACAGCTGTTGTTCTCATACTTCACCACTAGATGGCAGAAAAGTCATGTTGATGAAATCAAAAACTGAGGGTTTAAAGGTCCACTCAGTGAGAAACCTTACCTCAGTGAGACATGGTTGTATGTGACGAGAGCATCTGTCAGCTTCAGTTATAGGATTAAACTAAATAGAGGTATTTTTTCAGGGTAATTCAAGTTAGTAGTAGTAATTTACACTGCAACAAAAGACTTTTGTATATCAGTTTTAGGGCTGGGCATTGTTTAAAATGTGTACACTACTGCCGATACAGTACCTGACTTTTGGTACCAGTATGAAATGCAGATTTTTTTCTTAACCTTACTTTGAGAAGAATACACACACAAGATCCTTTTTTTGTTATTAAACAAGAAAAAGCCAAAGTTCTTAAGTGTTACATGCTGCACAAGCAGCCAGAAGAAGTATCTTTAATAAAATTTAGATTTTTGTTCATCAACTATCTGATCAAAGCATTGGTAAACAAGGTTATCAATCTGGTGAAGCATTTGATGCCTGCTTTCTGTTCTTGAGAGTTTTTAATAGTCGCTGCCACATTTTGGTTGGGAACAGAAAAACAGTATTGAGGCTTGATGCCCAGCCCGAATCAGCTTGCACAGATCAGTAAGTGAGGCACTTAAACTAGCCCTTACTATGCCTGTCAGTGGATTGCTGCCACACGTTTCAACACAAAATCAGTAAATATCTTAAAGGTCTTTGCCAGTCACAGAAAATGTGTGACACTGTCACTCCTGACTTACCAAATGATGTTTGGAGTCTAATAAATATTAACAACCAGTCAGGGAAGGCAGATAATATGTCATTGCATTATTTACAACACTGCTTTGTGCATGAAAGTGGATCCAAAACAAGTCAGACATTTTGAATGCAGCAGCCAGCTAGCACAGCCTTGACTGTCTGGCATTAACAATAGGAAACAGACATGTAGGGGATGTGAGAGGTGCAAATAAGGGCAGAGAAAGCACTAACAAGCCGGCTCCCCTGCTTCGGCCAGTTTCTCTTTGAAGTCAAGCTACGTGGCCTTCTGTAGGCCCCCCTGACCCCAAAGTCTGACCTCAACTTGAAAGTTTATACTAGAAGCAAAACCAATCTAGAGCGTGTTCCACCGCGGGATGGATGTGGATTAGACGGGAATGTAGTGTTCGTGGGTGCCTGCACACACCATTGCCTGTGTGTGTGTGTTTGTAAGAGAGACAGAGAGCACGTTAGAGAGAGAGAGAGAGAGAGAGAGAGAGAAACTGATAAAAAAGGTAAAAGAGGCCAATTACAGACAGAGAGCCCTATTCAGAATGCTCATGTACTGTAGGAAGGATGTAGTATTTTGAAACTCCAAACATTTCTCAGAGCGAAGCCCCCACAGTGAAAAGAACTGAGCCATATTGTCGCCTGGTGTTATTCCTTCATTTTGTGCTCTGAATCTCCTTGTGTAATGTGGTGGATGGCTCAGGATGCTTGGGAGTCACTTGAAGGTTAGTGGCTGTGTGTGTGAACGTTTTTGTGGTGTATTTTAATTGAAAGTAAACTTCCCTTGATGAGGAGTTTCCAGTGAAAGGTGAGCTTTGTGTAGTTTTGGCAACATGGAGGAAGAACTCTAGTATTATCACACGTATGCTGCTATACGTGAAGGAACCTTGGAGCTCGCGTTGTGCGGAGGATGAAAAGTTGTGAATGAGTGTAGCTGCGAGTCGAGTGTTGCTCTTGTGTGTTTTAGTGCGTCCTTGCATCCTCGGTCATGCTCCAGCGTCAGACATGCAGCTCAACACACACTCACACACAAACTTGGAACACGGCACAGTACATACACCCACGCTCCCCTCTGAAGGACTCACACATAAGCACACACTCGCTCTCATCACTACACTGCACATGCACAGAGGTTCCAGTGTGCGGGATCACAGGAGGAGAAACAATCCGAGTTCCCCAGCAAACTGTGTTTATCAGGGCTGGCGGAGGAGGCCTCTCACTGGGCCGCCTCTGTCCACCTCCGAGCCCCCGCTGGCTCCAGCCTCTGTTGATCTAGACATTGTGGACTATTTTCAACCCCAGCTGTTGGCCGGCCATGTATTTTTTTTTCCTCAAAAGTGTGTGTGTTTTGTATGTGTAGGTGAGCACACGTGCCTGTGTCCATCAAAGTCTAAATCAGAATTGAATTGCTGGAGGGTTTTTTTTTGTCTGGTACAGCACATGCACTGGTGAATTGGTGTTGACACTCTACAAGATAGTTACACAATCTCGCTTACTGTATAGTGCAGTCAGTGCAGACTGCACATACATTCAGTTAAAGAATGCACACAGAGTCTGAAGAAATGTATTATACCAGCACTGGCAGAGTCGGTGGCAAAACCGGAATATGAGACAGCGTGCATGCATAGTCACCCTAACATCCATTCTTTTATTATGTGTGGGTGTAAACGTTAACCCCCTCTGACAGAAATTGCCCTTTTTCTGGGGGGTAATTGGCCTTTTCTCTCCCGACTTGTCACATCAAGATATATGACGTACCCTAACCTGCTCAGTTACAACAAATAAATCCACCGTATTGGGCGATGGTCACCACAGACGTTAGCAGTTACTGGATCTGACCATCCGACTGACTGTATAGCTGTAGTGGCCTTTTTGCTCGCTGTGTCTTGCACCTTTCTCAATACATCTGGTGGATTATTAAAGGCTTCAGCTCTTCTGTGTGTGAGCCTGTGAGTGTGTGTGTGTGTGTCTGTGTGTGTGTGTTTCGTTGGCATCAAAAAAAGAAAAATAGACTTCCAGGCCATAGATGTGTGTGTCTGGGTCTATATCTGCATCTGTTTTTCTATTTGTGTTGGGGTGTGAAACCGCAGATAAGGCTGTAATAATGTTTTGTGGTCAAACAAGGATTCTTCACCTAAATACTTTTTCCCTCTACCCACACTTGACTGCTCGTCTGTCTGTCTCTGGACGCTCCCCATTTGACCTCTACTCTAGCGTGTCTCTCCAGAACAGCTGTAATGTCTGTCATCGTTTTCATCGTTAAGTGTTTTCTCTAATGAACTCTTGTAAAGAATACAATACAAGGTGAGTAATATTATGTAGTTCTTGTTCTGTTTTAGATTGGTATAGGTCTGGTCTAGATCAAAAGCCCGGTCAATGCTGGACTTTAAAGGTAAATACATAAATAGAATCAAAAATTGGTTTTCATATGATGAAGATCTTAAGGATTATAACTTTAAAGGAAAACTCTATTACAACTTGTATTTAATTTAGTTGTAGCTCCAGCCAACTTTTGTGTTGGTTACAGGAGCATTCACTGTCAGTTTTACCTATAAATGAAGTGGTTTACATTCTCTGCCTAAACTGTCGGCGTGTTGCATGATCGTCTAATCGTTTTTCTTGCCTTGTTGGACCCATTTTTTACTGATGTTGCCACTTTCCAAGATCTCATCGATTACTTTGGTGGGTACAGTGTTATCATAGCTCATAGAAACAATGACCAGAGCTACAAAAATAAAACTCAAGTTGTAGTAAACCATGGTTTCATTTAAAGGTCCCATGACACCACAGTCCCTTTCCTACCTCGTGTCGACGGACAGTCCCAGTTTTTGCCGCTGGTCCCCGGCGCTTCTGTGCTCTGGATTTTTGCTGGAAAAAGATTTGTCAATACTATTTTATGGTGGAATTTTTGCTTAGAAAGCTTTTCTCCTGAGTCCTATGTTGGCTGTTCTGCCCGTCCGCTCCCAAATGACCCAGCACTGTGACCTGGCTGAGCAACAGCAAACACTTTGATTCAGCCGCCAGCTTCTCCCCCTGGCCTGTAGGTACCATCGGGCTGCCTCTCTCCATCTGAACCTCCTGTAAACACATGAGCCAGGCGTCGTGTTGGACTGTGAGAGGAGACATCAACCCCTAATCTTAGCTCCATTCTCCAGTCTAAACACCCCACTCCCTCATGCAACCCATAACTTGACACGATCCTGCATAATCTATCTGATCGATCCTGCATTGTCATGTCAAAAGTGTGCCACACACACACATGCACCTTATTCTCCACTGTGGCTGGCTTACACTTGCTGACTTACAGTAACTCACAATCCCAGCACCATTTCCTGGAAAGTAGGGCAAAAGTCAGCAAAGCTTTGTGTGACTCTGGTGAGCATCCTTGTGCGTTTATTTGTGTCTGTCTGTATGTATGTGAGGTCAGAGAGAGAGAGAGAGAGAAGAAAAAGAAGACCCAAGAGCATGTGTGAGACACAAATGGGGCAGAGGGCCCAGCAGAGGGGTACCCCGATAGGCCCCCAGAATTCCCCTGAGCAGCACCCAGCATAGAGGAACAACTATGGCCTTTGTTGGTCACCCCGTGGATCTCACACACAGTTAATATAGACTTTTCCCACTGACTCTGCCAAGAGTCTGAAGTCATTTAATGAAGTGGCGGCTGAGTTTAGAAGGAGCCAGTGTGCTCGCTGCTTGCGCTGACAGAATGGAAAATGTCTGTGTTATGCAGCGAACAGCGAGTGACAAGAGGAGTGTGTTCTGATACTCACCTCTCTGGACACACACACACACACACACACAGATGCATTAGGAACACAGAGACACATATAACAAAGCTTCATGAGGAGAGACATGATTATACCAATACACGTGCATTTCTTCTGGATGGTTATGGCTCATTCATTCAGGGATACATCATTGATTCAGACAGGTTTGTAATCAGCTATGATTGGGTCTAACAATACCAATGTCCCCTAACAACTTAAATGTCAAAGTGGAATTTGGTCTCTGTTTTGTCTCTGTGTTTTCGTGTACATTGAGCGTGACTCTCTGGTAAATAAAATTTCTCAAGGCCTAAACTAAGAATACTTGTGGCACTTAAAATGAGAAAGCCTAATTGTTTCACAAATTCTTTGCGGTTATCTCTTTGTTTGGTTCATTTATCAGAGCAAAACCTCACCCTTCATGTCCATTTTCACGGCTGTCTATTTATCCACTTCTGCTGTGAGTGGACAGTATCTCTGTATGTATTTGGTCGCACTTCTATTCAAGCCCCTGTCTTTTCATCTGTCTATGGGCAGATTGCAGTCTGTTTTGGTGTCCTATTGTGCAGCTGTCACTTATTTTCAAAACACTCTAGTGTCATTTGCCTCAGATTCCATCCCTTTCAATTCTCGCCTCTTTTCTATGGCTCCGCTAGCGTACATCTCATTGAGTGAGCATCAGCAGGCAGATTCATTCTTCTCCTCTTCTAAAAGCACATTTCTTTTTTCATAGCAGCCATAAGCCTTCTTTTTAAATCCACGGACAATGTGTTTTTGTCCATCCTCCTCCATCCTTTTCAGCGGAGAGTGCAGGGATTCTCTCTCTCTCTCTCTCGCGCTCTCTCTCTCCCTCACACTCTCTCTCTTTCTGAGGGCATCTGGGGGGACCCCTGAGCGTGGTGCTCCGCTTGAAGCTCAATTGTCTGTCCGTAATGAACCATGATGAAAGATAACAGAATGAAATGTAATAATTCATGCTGGCCTCGGTGAGGAGCACGTGGCTAGCGGTTGGCCCGGGCCGTGATAGCCTCCTGCTCGACTCCCAGAACAATGCGCCGGCCCTGCCAGCACCACTCGCCCCGCTCTGGTCCAGCAGTCTTGTTACTCTGTCCTTTCGCTGTCCCCTCGCTGCTATTCAGAGTCACTTAACACTGGAAGGCTGTCTGTGATCACTGGCATGCCAGAGCATCTCTTTGGGAAACGAGGCAAACTGTCTCCTTGGGCCCACTGTCTTCTGGGAATTCCTTCATTCTTTACCCCTCACCTCTTGTTTTATATGTTTGGGCTATGTCGTCAGGCTTTTGACTCAAAGTTGAGCTTGTCAGATGAAGTGGGACAATAAATCTCTCTTGTCAACTTCTGTCGCTGCATAATGTTCCTTTTCTTTTGCCGATTGTTCTAATTGTCTTTCCTTTGCCTGGCACTTTTCATGACACAGGGAGGTTTTATGCCCTTTATTTATCCAGGGAAAGTTGAAACAACACACTCAACTCTTTACCGGCAATGCCCTGTTTCATATTCAGGCAGCACCACGCACTTTGGAACTGTGCAGCCTTCTGCTTTTGGGCACTCGACCCCTCGGCCAGAATATCTGGGGATTCAATGTGTTGCTCAAGGGCACATTGACAGAAGTTGTCCAGAGCTTCCCCCATCAGTCACTTTCCCTGACCACCTTTTTCTAGCTGCTCCAGGGATTTGAACTAGCATTGCTCCTTTGGTCACAAGACCTCCTCTCTAACTTCTGCCCTAGTTTCAGGTCCTGATTAATGCACTCCATTCTCTATTTCGGAGTTACTGTTTGCATGCAACACTGGCAAACAATGGATTTAAACTCATGAGAAATTTAAAGAATTTACTCCATGACAAGAGTTTGAGACAGCCCGTGACCTTCCCACTCTGCCCACTATTTCAGAAACTTTCCCAAGGGAAACTAAGAATGGAAACCAGTGAGACACAGTATACTATATTACCAAAGGGGACCATACCTGATTTTAATTTACGTGTGCTTTGAAGGCTGGGTTTAGGTTGTGCTGTTCTATGACAAATTATGTGGTGTGGATGTTGGTGGTGGAAGATGGCAGTGGAGACTAGGAGGGTGAGTAGCGAACAGAGACTCGATTGATGCTCCAGACCAGCAGCTTGGGGTTTTGACGCAGAGTATTTGTGTGTGTGTGTTTGTGTACATTCCAGTGTATAATCTCCTGTGTGCATGTTGGCCTTCTTGAATATTCCTGTGCTGGTTTTCAGGGAGGAAAAGACAATAGTGCGATGGAAAAACATATCTTTCCTATTAGTTAACCCTCAATCAGCAAAACAGCAAAGTCAACACACATACTCCAGCTCCTCTCTCATCTGTGCCAATCATGGTGCCCAGTACAAAGCCAACATACGTCTCCTAATTATTCTGACCATGTCCTGAAACATTTTGCCATGGCAACACACATGTGCATCATATACAGAGACACCTCCATGTGTTTAGGATGTTTAATGACACCTGGAAGTCATATGTTTCCTTGTTGGTACTCACTATGGAACATCATTTGCTTCACTTAAGCTGCATTTATACTTTTGCATTAAGGGGTTGTGCCTCACCTATGGTAGCTACATGTGTAGGCTCCGAAACTATGCTGCAGCTAATGCGCCCCTTCCTTTAAAGGAAAACTACATATTGTGGCTACTGAGATACTATGTGGGGACCGCAAGAGCTGTGATTGGCTCTTACAACTTTCAAATTGGTGGTTGACAGAGTCAGTGGCAATGGCAAAATGACGGAAGTTGAAGACAGCCTCACTAGTCTTCTTCTTTAGAGTAACACACATCTAGAAAAGCCATCTCCCCTGGGAACCTTCGGCTCACAGCTCTCAGTAAATAAATGAACACCAACACTGCGATTGCATGTGAGTAGTCTCCTATTCCAATAATACAAGGGGAAATAGAAGTCACCTTATTGTAACTCCGATTATATATATTTATTTTTATTATATATAAGTGAAACAGTTAACTCTTAACTAAATATGGCTGAAGCAGGACATGGTCCTATCATGTATGATACATTCGTCTAGTGTTGCAGGGATGCCATCAAAGTCCAGCTGTAGGTATACATAGAAGTGATTCACTTTTAGAGGGCTATAGATGTTGAGAATCTGAGAAGAGGACTACATGAATTTGAGACTCATTATATTGAGTGAACATGAGGTCCGGGCTTATTAAACAATTGATAATAACCCTAATCTAAATTTTGACTGGGTGAAATGGGAAAACACACTTCTTGTAGGAAGAACATTTTTCCCCATAGTCCAATTTGACTCCTATTCCATAGTTTCAGGTCCAAACAATTGTGGGTTTGTTTGCCCTGCTGAGATTGATAGTCTCAGAAAGTACAGGTTCATGGACAGAAGTAGAAACTCACTATGTCAGACTGAATTGTGCTAATTGTTCATCTTTCCTATGACAACTATAATTCAAGACGTTAGTGATAATGAAAATGATTAAAACACTTGGATGAGGACAGAAGTAGAGATGGATTTGGTGGACACGGTGAAGTCATTAAAACGCTAAGTACTAACACAGTCCATATGTAAAATGAAAGCACATGTTACAAGCACAGGTATGAGAACAAGTATTGTTCATTGTTTTGTGTACTTGGCCCATGTGGATGTTGCAGTTGTTTATTCAGATACTCTGATAACATACAGTAAGCTTTCACTGCAAGGCTAGCTGCCATGCAAGAGCTAGTAGCAGGGTCAATGGAAAGGGCATAGATCATTTTCACTGTGTGTCTGAGTGTGCGCACGTGCGCGTGTGTGTGGTCTGGAGGAGGCTCAAGTTCTCATGGAGCTCCATCTTAGCTTGGACGTTGTGTTGACTAACGCAACACAACCTTCAACACAACACAGCCTTTAGATGGATGGACTGGGAGACTGAAGAACGATAAAAACAGAATGAAAGAGAGTCTTACTGTAAGCGTGCTTCGAGTGTGCCAGTTTACCGGTTTGGTGGTCTTCCTCTGAAGGTTGTTAATTAGTGTAGAATGTAGACTACAGTTCTACTGCCAGCGCTGATGAAAAGAGGAAAGGGAGAGAGAGAGGGGGGAAAACTGCATAGCTGCCAAGAAAGAGGAATTTGTGATAGGTCGAGAGTGGTTTCAAATGCTGGAGCGAAGCATGGAGACTCCCTGAGTTCCTGCCTCCTGACCCATGTGTTTGCTGCTGGCCCCTTAGCTACAGAGTCAGACACTCCAGTACAGTGAGAGACAAGAGAGGGAGACGCAGAGAGAAACTTCAATGTTTAGACTTAGAAAAGGGGAGTAGTTGAGTCTGCATTTCAGTGATGTTGATGTGACGCTCATCCATCTCCAAGTGTTGTAGAGTCACGTTTTACCTGCAGACCCCATGAACTACAGACTCCATTACTACATTTCAGTACAGAAAGAGCAAAATATGCATTGTTCAGTAGAGTAAAGAGTTGAATATGTAACAGGACAGCTTTGTAAAGTAAGGGGGACTGGTGCAGCTTAGGGGAGAACAGGGAAGTCCACACAAACTGGTGTTCTGGCCACACATCCATCTCAGTTTCACACAATAGAGGCATCAGCCCTCCCTCGCTTCCAGGCTTCACCCGAGGAAATGAATGTTTACTCTTGTTATTTGATGGTTCCTTTTTGTGTTGTTGAAGAATAAAGTCATGTAGGAGGATGTTCAAAAGGCCTTAAATCCCTCTGAAGTTGATGCTCAATACTCTGTCAGGTGTTGCTTTGCACATATGCTGTGTGCTATATGAATGGCTACAGGTTAGGTCAGGTACCTGATGATCAATGTGGTGTCATTCAAGCCATTCAAACATGCATAAGTAAAGCTTTCACAAAAGCTTGGCAAATTGTTGCACTGCAATTCTTAGAACCACACAGCAACACAAAAGAGAAACCACGGTCCCAGTCAGTCAGATCTAGACCAGTCTGTCTGCATGTATTTCACTTTGTGAGGCAGTAACTCCTTGTCAAATAGAATAAAACAGGCCTGTGGATTACATAAGCATCCAAAGGCGTCACAAAGGTGTTCTTTGGGATCAAGGGCCGCACATGTAAAGACTGGCTGAGGTGTGTCTACTGTAAAAGTAACAGAAAAGGTCATTATCCAAATGTGCCAGTGTGTCACTACAATTATTCACCCTACCACACTCCAAACACACACTCCACAGACACACACACCCCACCGCACCTTGTTCAGCACAGTACAGATCCTGGGAGTGGAGAGGTTGGATGGAAAACACCATTATGTCATCCCAGTTGCACCCTCCCCGACTGGCCACACTGTGGTGCTTTGTGTGCAGCAGACAGCTGGAAGGATGAATAATGTGATGGATGCTTTACTGTACATCATATAGAGATACTGAATACACACAGATGTGGAGCTGCAACTAGCATTTTTTAAATATTAATATGTATTTATAGATTTATTTTATTAATTGATTTCTATAATATCTATAAATTATCAAAAAAAAAAAGTTTACAATTTCAGATCACAGTTTACACCTAATGGGATATTTCCAAATTACTTGTTTTGTCCAAATCTCAAAGGTACTTCATTTACAATAATATAAAACACAGGAAAAACACCAAATACTCACATTTGCAAAGCTGGAACGGGCAACTGTTTTGCAGTTTTTCTTGATTTATGACTTTAACAACTAATCGTTACATCAAAATTGTTAGCAATAGATTTATTCTCAATCAACTAATAGATTAATCGAGTAACTGTTTCAGCAGAGATGCGTTTAAATTGCAGTTGTGTTTATAGTACAGAACCTTGTAATAATTTTCCATCTCCCGCTCAGAGTCTCTCTCTCTGGTCTGCCTCCCAACATCTGCTCCCAGCCAGCCACCTGTCTGCTGTCAAATGCAATATTAATGTACGCCATACACTTGTTAATTATTCCCCTTGAATGTAGTCATGTCAAGCCGAATATGCATAACAGGATTGTAAAGAACCATTTTATTAGAGGTGATCACTCTCTTTCTCGCTGCTCTCTCTTTTTTTTCTCTCTGTCCAAATGCCGTTTCTCAGGTCTTTCTATCCACTGAAGTGGTATGGTGTGTGTGTGTGTGTGTCTGTCTGAGCTCAGCGTGCCTCCATACACCAACTAGAGCTTGTTTCCCAGGAGACACACAACTGCGTGTGCTAGGAGGGTGGCAGAGGGATGGTCGAGGGGGCGGGTGGAGGGGGTGGGGTGATGGAGGGGTGGCATGACGAACCAGGGATGGAAAGGGGGACTGTCGAGGGGTGAAGTAATGAGAGGTGTTGTGGGAGGGGAGCTGCGGAGGGGGTGGCAGCAAAGCGAGGCGAGGCCAGGCGGGTGGCATGGCAGTGGGGCCTCCTTGTGTCCTGGTCCCCCTTGTCCCTCCTGGTCGCTTTTTGCGGACAGCATCTGCAGCCTGCTTTACATGCAAAACACACCCTGCGGAGAGGGCGTCTACACATGGGGCTAAGGGGTCCAGAAGAAAAGCATTCCTGAGGCAGTGCTGGGAGAAGAGGGAGGTGGGTCTCTTCAGCAGCCTCTCTCCACCAGTGTCTCTCCCAGATGAAGCCGTGGGGGGATGCAGTAATGAGGGATGAGAGGATATATTCACTGCAGATTATTTTGCTTTGGATCTGTCTCAAGCTCATTTCCATGTGCAGTCAATGCTATTGTTTTCCCGACGAGCAGCTTCATTTACACTAGACCCCGACACCATCTTCACCAACTTCACACTGATGTCTGTTTTCCTGTTTAGCCCAAGAAGAAGCTATTATGTCTGTCAGAGTGGAACATGTGCAGACATGAGAAAAACAGTGAGGTTTTGAATATTTGGAGAAAGGAGGAAATGTTTTAATGTCTCTCTCTAGGAATGTGTCTCATCTTGCTGACGCTTTTAGAAACTAAAACAGCAGAAACTGAAGTATCAACTCCCTCTCTGCCCAGATTCTAATGTTTTCCACCTCTTGCCCCTGACCTCTCTTACCACTTCTCCTTACCAGAGGGGAAAGTTGTCCTGGAGCTTGTCAGTTCACAGTTGTCCCCTGTGCTGGCAGTAGGGTGTCCCATTGTTAATAGAGGAAAAAACATTAATAGAGAACCTGAGGCCTAATATTATAATAATGTATTTTATTCCATGGCTTTCTCTTTTTCCTTTTTCCTTCCATTATGCGCAGTGTTAAGTCACTGCTCTGCCTCGAACAATGTATCCAACACTAACCAGATGTCACGGCATGTGAGTCATCTCATGCAGAGGACCCTGTGTGTGTGTGTGTGTGTGTGTGTGTGTGTGTGTGTGTCCTCAAGGGGAATGCCACCTGCCAAGGAAAGCAGGCGCATGCACACACTCCACATCCACACACCTGATATTTTCTGAAAATATTTTGCCATAATAACGCTACAACAACAACAACCGCATTTGCCTTTGTGCTGGTCACGTGTCATCTCTTTCAAGTTAGGTCACAGTATGCCAGACAGTGTCTTTTAGAAGCATTAGAGAAAATACCACAGAGACAGTTTAAGGCTAATGTCTCGCAGGCATTGTAGTCAGCCCTGGACTGTCATTTTGTGCCTGCTTTCTCTGGAGTCAGCTTGAGGTCACCAAATGTCTTGGCTTCGTGTACTCTGCCAGTGACTGTGGAGAGGTATAATTGACTCATTGTAGGGATTTGGGATACTCAAGTGACATTTCGTGGTGTTTCATCTGACGCAGGATAGGTTGTCTTTCTTTGTCGGCCCTGACGGGAAAAATGGGAAGACATTTTAAATGTGGTTCTGGTGCCACTTGTCTTTGTCAGTCCATCCGTCTGCTATGAGATGCCCTTTCATCCTAGGCTTTTAGACAGACTCACTGCAGATGTCTTTATTAGTGTGCAACTTTAAAAAATTATCCTCTAGACAGATCATTGTTTGATCTGTCATACTGCTAAAGGCTCTGCAGGAAAAGTGAGTTCATTGAAATAGAATTGGCCATATTTCCTCACATCCATCTTCTCTTGTGTCTAGCCTTACAACCCACCATATTTAGACGTATTAAATACATGCGGTAATATGACTGCAGACCTGACAGGCACAAAGTCTTCATAATTGATCATATTAAAATTTGTCTTTTCCTCTATAACCTTTGTTCCCCTTTTCCCTTCTGTTCACTTTCTTACATTTCTCTACCTTCTCCCATCCTTCAGCTCTCCCCAACAAAGGCCATCTATAAGGAATGTTGTATCCCATCTGAATTCTGAATCAAGTCCCAATCAAGCTACTATTGCAGCTTTGTCTTCCATTTCCAAACGACCCGCCGCACTCCCGTGACTCTGTGTTTGTCCTCTCCATTCCCACAGAAGGAAGCTTCCTCTTTCTTTTTTCAATCCCGCTGCAGAAGTGAATTGTGTAAGATTGGTCTCTTTGTGTAACTAGTGTGTGCAATAATAAACTGAGGAAATGAGTGCTGTTGCCTCACTTAATGCTAACATTGTACATATCAGGAGGCAGATTGCTGCCAGCTCAGGTTTCAAAGCTCGGCTGTCACAAGTAGTAGTTTATGGGAGAGATGAATGAACTGTTTCCATGCCGTTATGTCAATCAATCCAAATGAATACGTCTTTTCATTCACTGGAGAGGAAATTGTCTCAGTGATTTCCTTGACTGAACACATACAGAAACAGTCTGTAAAGGGAATACCAGGAATACACTGTAAGTCAATCAGCACGTTTGACCTGCTAGAGAGTTGTTCAGTAGCCATAGTCTTTTATGGCAAGAAGGGATCCCCAGGCCTGCGATGTTGCATGTCCAATATTTGACGGCAGTGCAAATTCCAAGAAAGTTGTTCAGCATGATGACCAGATACTACTGTATACCAAACCTCTGACGCACCTCACGAAGCCTCTTACAAAACCCCCTTCTAAAGAAGAATTGCTGTGTTCAGTGTTGACATTTTTGTCCTGCACACACACATAGAATATGATGTTCATCCACATTTGGTGTGAGTAAGGTCCCACGTTAAGCTGCATCTCCTTAAGAGGGAGTTTGCACCATGCTGTGACTGTCCAAAGAGACACTTGCATTTTTTTAAGCAGACTGCACTGTGGTGAAGTCTGCATATATGCATGCTCATGCCTTCTCCCAGAAGCTGCTGAGAGACCTCGTGAGCTCCAGTTTCTGCAGCTGGGGCTGTTGGGCTGACTGGCTGGTTGAATAGCTTGCTGGCTGTGTCCACTGCTGGGCCAAAAGAGGAACTCCAGGAATCATCTTTTGTGTCCTCCTCCAGCACACATACCTCACATGCTTGCACACTAGAGAGGAAAGCCCGCATTTACTAGCCTTAGTTGCTGAATCTTCACAGTTTCTTTCTGTGCTTTCTTTCTTTGTTCTTTCTCTCTTTCACTTTTTCTGTGTCTCGTTTCTCTCCGTCTCACTCTCACTTCACTGTTTCTTCTCGTGCAGTGGTAAAGAAAGCCTCGGTCGTGCCCAATTCCAGATGTTTAAGCTACTCTGAAGGGAAGAGGCGAACCATTTTATAATTACAAACGTACACAATTAAGATCCGGTTTTAAGACCGGCTCTAATCTTAGTTGGATGCCTCTCTCGGCCGCCCAGAGACTGAGCTTCATGTTGTTGTGTGGCGCGAGTGCATGGTCGACTGTGTGGCGCCCTCAAATGGAAGCTCCTGTAAAATAATCCAGTCTTCTCTTAAAAAGGGGTTCTTGTATTTTGCTGTTTTGGAATTTGTGCACTTCACAATGTATGAGGTCTCCATGAGGTGTTCACACCCCCAACAGGAATGCTGTGTGTGTGTGTGTGTGTGTGTGTGTGTGTGTGCAGATATGCTTGGAAGTCCATTTATGTACACGCTCGTGTGTGTGTGTTTTTGTGTGGTGGGTTGCATCTTTATGTGTCAGAAAAAAGCTCCAGAAAATTCATATGTACCTCATTAATGCAGATGACAACACCCCCAAAGCGTGGAAAAAAACAAACAGCAATAAAAACAAGTAACAATACCATTACAGTGAGATTCTTGAATGGTGCCATATCTTAAATGAACAACAGAACCCGTTCATGGGACCCGCCGTCATTTGGTTACATTTACTGTATGGTGGTTTACATTAAATGTTTGCCTTGAGTTTGTTCTTTGGAAGTCGTGTTTCCATTGCAGCCAGTAATTGTGGGTCTTCTATATCCATGAGTGCAGATGTAGCTGCTTAGAGTCCCTTTCCATTGCCTGCATTGTGCTTGCGCTCTGCAATAGCTGAGCCGTCTTTTCCAGCATCATGTGTGGTGGCCCACAACAAGCTCACATGAGCACCCATACGGTCATCTGTGTGTTCATGTTCCGGGAAATGGAGGCTTGCTGTACTGCAGAATTAGGCTTTATTTTAACTTGATACCTTCCCTGAACTCTGCTGAAACCTTATATGATATATCTTTTTTTTTTCTTTCTTTCTGTGTGCTAAGCTTCAACAGCTCAGAGCTTTCTCCTGTTTACAGTTGTCTAAAATAGTTTGTCTCCTTTTATCCTCCTCCCTTTTAAGTCACACTTCTCTGACACCAAAGACGAGATGGAAGCCACAAGTGTTCTCTCCCTGTAATTTTCCATGTCTCCCTGAGCACAGAGCATGAGCAGATGGAGATGCAGCTCTCTGTCCATATGTGTGCACGTGCACGTCTACTTTGTACTCTCGATGTCCTATCCCTTGCCCAGTTCCTTTTTGGTGATGTACCCTACATGTCATTGTGCAATGGTGCAACCACTGTGAAATCTCGGAGCCTGAAATGAACTTGACAACAATTCCTCAACCTGACCCAGCCACTCACTTCCTCCACTGTCCCCACCCATCCCATCCTCTCCTTTGGTTGTTGGGGGGGGTTGGCTGGTGATCCCTGTGTCATCCCTCCTACACTGAGAAGACAGAAACCCCTTCCATCCACCCTCCCTCCTCCACACTCAAACAGATACACACACGCAACCCCCCAGCCAGACATCCCTGTCTTGTCCCAGCTAGCTAGCGGCTGCAGAGCGAGGGAACAGGAGGCCCCACCACTGGGCCAGCTGTTCCAGACCCCCTCGCCGCCCTGGGCCCCACATTCCCTCATTCAAGGGAGCTTTGTAGTTCTGACATCTTGGAACAGTTGAGCAGCTCAGCTTCTAATGCTGCTGTAATGGTGAGAGAGAGGGAGAGACAGAGAGAGGGAGGGAGGGGAGGAAAAAAAGAATGAGACCGGCTTTATGTGTGCATGCTTGTTACGCTCAATCTCTCCACTCCTCCCTCCCTCTATCCCTTCAGCCCCCTCATCTTGAATCCCTTTACTGTACTTTACCAGGGCCTACGCTTGGGTGTTTTGGTTACATCCCATCTACACTCCACTACAGTGCATTTTACCATGCTGTCCTGTGTCTGTAACATATTGCACTCGACTCAGTTTGCCTAATCATACCATACAGTACTATATTGCAATGTAATAACCTTTCATTTTCCATCTTGTATACCATGATGTTCCACACTGTGTTGTATGTGTTTGCTGCAGCCTGTTCCTAACCTAGACAGTCTGAGCCACACTGTGGTGCACTGTGTTTGTACCAGGCACCTGCTGTATTTGTAGGAGTCTGCTAGACTCCTGGTTAGATCATACTTCACTGCACTGTGCCGTACTGTACTTTGCTGTGTAGCTGGTGTCTTTGCCAGCAGTGGCGTCCTGACCATGTGCAGGAGCTGTCTTGGGAACTGTGAAGCTATCAGCTGTTGGGACGTTAGCTAGGATCCGCTGTACTGTACTTTAACGGTGACTCCCCTCTGCTTTCTCCTCTGCCACACTGTCAACGCAGCTGCCAATTTCAACAGGGAGAGATGCCTGTGGATCACGCAGAAAGCAAGTTAACAGAAATCAGTTAGATGTAGTTAGAGATGAAATTGTGGGTAGAAAAAAGAGGTAAGCCTTAACAGCAGCCTGAAGTCTGTAATAATGACTTTCTCTCTCACTTTTTTAAGCCTTAGGATTGGCATGAAGTTCAATATCATCACTGAGTGCCAATGCTTAAAAGCAGTCAAGAAAAGCATGCGCTCATCTTTGCTTTGGCAGACAACCCCTTTTACCTGCCAACAGCGTGCCGCTGTTGTTTGCACTCAAATGCTTTCTGTGTGTTCGGTTGGTGTGCCTTTTATTCCCAGAGCTATCTCTGTCACAACTTATAATATGGATGATTGGCATAGTTCCCATGGCGCCAAGTTTTAACTCGCTGAACTCCAGGACTTTTGCCAGCCTTGCACTTTATGTGGCCCCATTTCTCCTCAATGACATGCCATTCAGGAAAGGCCAGTTTTATGGGGTAATCAAGAAGGTTTATCTGAGGTTATGGAATTGTAGATCTCAAGACCGGACTAATTGCTCTCTCCACTCCCCTGTCACAGTGGAAGGGCTATTTGCTCAGGCCACTTATCCGCTGCAATCAGTTCAAGTCACTTTTGCTCCACAGAAAACTTCATGGGAAACTTGGTCTGATCAGGTGCCAAGAGAAGTTTAAACATCCCACCCCAAAAACAGTGCTGCGTATGTGTCCGTGTGTGCGCTTATGCGTGTGCACACAATGCCTGTACTTGTGTGTGTATGCATGAGTACATGTGTTTTCTTGTCTTTCATGCGGGAAAGACGTGTGCCTGAAAATAACGGGGCTGCCCACGATTCAAAAAGTCTCCATTTGCAACAAACAAACTGAACTCATAGCTCGCAGGAACCCTCTGGTCAATGACATGCAGACCTTTTAAATTCCTCCGAGTGCAACTCCCTCAATAGTCTCACTGATGGAGCTTTCCTACGCAGATAATGCATGTTTTTCTCTCCTGCAGATGCATTACACACACACAATGAATATCCTCTTGTTTGAATTCCGTAAGCAGCAGAAAAAGAGTGTCTGTATATGAGAGAAACAGATGTATAAATAGAAAGAAGGCCCAAGAGTGAAAGATGTTGTGTTGCTTGTTGTAGTACCTTCTGATGACCTTAAGATGGAACTGCTGCATTCATTTTAATACTTTCCTCAGTAAGTGTTTCCTCAGAGTGTTGTGGTGTTCATATGCCACAATGAGAATACTGGAAGCAGTATGAGGATAAAAACCCCATATGTACATTGCATGGCTTGATATGGGTAGAATGAATGGATAAATGGCAAGACCCCAAGGCTTGAAAATGTGATGTGGATTCGTAATATCTAAAACTTGTCATATTATGGCACCATCTGATTTGAACTAGACAACAGTGCTAGCACAGTTCCACCATGACATGCTCAAGGGGCTTGCAGGGAATCACATGTGTACAATAGGCTCCCAGTGACAGCTTTAAAGAGAGTGGGACTTCATCATCCAGTGAATCATGGTCCCTCAGATACGGAAATACTACCAGAACACGTTTGCTGTTGACAATATATCCTGCGGTAATCCTTAATCTTGAGTTTCACACCAACCTATTTCTAACCCAGGTCTAATATATCCAGATCCACACAATTAACATACGTGGACAGCTTTTCATATTATCAGGAGACTCACAGGAATCTTTGTGAGCTTTTTTAAAGGGGCACTCCAACAAAACACATGAAGTTCAGTTCGCTCCTCGTGAGAAGTCCGACTCAGCCCATGAGAACAGTTGTGTAATATCTACTGTGGCTGTGAAGGAGCTTTCCAAAGTCTCAAAAGAATAACCCTGGTGATGTCATCAAGGTGACTCCTGCTTGGGCTCAAGCCTAAAATTTGTTCAACAGAAACCCTGCATTGCAAACTGGAGGTGTAGAGTTTGAAAGGTGTGGGCATTTAGGAGGCAGGGGAGTCTAGTGGAAGGTGCTATCCAGTTTTCATACAATAAATAAATAATAGTAAACTTTATTCATGTAGAACTTTTCTTAACAAGGTTACAAAGTGCTTTACAGAAAAGCATCAGATAGAAACAAAAAGAAAATAAAAAACAACACAGGGATCACTGGAGGATAAAATTAAGTATTCACAAACACTTTCAGATCAATACAGAACATAACGGACAGCAAGTGTAAGTTGGTTGTAAGCACAGAGGTAATGTGTTCATATCGCTCGGTGCCTTTTAATTATGGGAAATGTAGGATCCATTTTTTTGGGAGTTTGACCCGTGCTAGAGACCCCTCAGTCTCTGCTGCTTCGATTTTTGACAATTCTTTTTTTTATCTAAGCACCCCCCAACTTTATAGAAGCGCAAACCCCTTTAAATGACACAAAAAAATGTAATGTAAATTAAACATCTGCAGTGGACATAGTTGAATATATTTCATTAAAGATACAATATATAACATTTTATTGCATTTAGTGTTTCAAATAAACTACATACAACAAATAAAGTTAGCAGCATTTCAGCAATGTAAGTCAGTCATGCTGACTTACATTGCTCAAATGGATTTACATCATTAATAAGATATGATCATGTCATATTATCTCGTCAACTCAACCTGCCATGTCTGAGATACCGCGAAGCCGTTTCCCTCAATGTCTTTACTGCCACTAAGTGGAGTAAAACCTATCAGTGATTTACTCACTCCATTGAGACCAGTTATCTCCACACACTGCAGCAGGTGTAAAAGCACAAACAGTGAGCTCACAAACACTGGGACAATTTAACCGTCCAAACATAATAGATTTTTATGCAATATTTAGTATGATCTGCTGAAGCCAAACAAAATACATACATTTCATTTCAATTCCACCATATGGCACATCAACCTAACCACCTGTGCTGCTTTTGAGTCATTTTTTGATTGGATTATTGTTGGTTGTGATTATAACAACACAAAGGAAGAGCATAGCGTCAGACTTATATAGTGAATACAATGGAGTGTGTACATTTGGCATATGTATATATAGAATTTCACAACAAAAGCTATGTTTGAGCAGTTGGGAGTTTTGAATGAGGGGCCTGGCATAATGTGTTGAGGGACAGACAAGGGAATTTAAGTTTTTCTTTTTTCTTCCAGTTTCAAATCCGTTTCTTTTCTTTTTTCTCTTTTCTGAGTCTAGACAGGTCCCACATTTTCATAATTGTGTAACCTGATCTGTGGTCACGGATGGATCAGATTCCAGATATCAGAAGCTTTATGAATATGCATCCTGGAGCTCTGGAGGTTTTCAGGGGCTGGTTATTTTCTTTGAGGCCCACAGGTGGTTGCACACCTGTGGGCCTCAAAGAAAATAGAACCAGTCTAACCGTTGAACCAGTCTCCCTTGAAAGATAGTCTCCACTCTGCCAGCCAAACCAACAAATTCACTTTGATCCAGTCGAACCTTGCCTCCTCCACATCTCGACTGTCCCGTGTCCTCTCCTGTAGCCAGCTTTGAGTTAATTGTGCGCATGTGTGGATGGTCATACACACAAACAGATAGAAGGATAAGTGAGGATGAGTCATGTGTGCGTGCGTGTTTGCGTGTGCTTGACGGACCTATTGTATGTGTGGCTTTATGTAAAACTTAATGTCCATGTTTACACGTTTGTTTGTACAGCTGTTGGTAGGCAGATGTGTCGAAATGTGCAGGTAGTTTCCCTGACTTAAACCACACATTTAACTAGAACACCACATGGTCAATTGCTAACTTCATTTTGTCTATCAGCGTAATTTTTGTAGGTTACAGTGCCATTTACACTCTTACATTCAAACCACAGTTGTGACAATTATCAAGATCACAGTATCTTTAATTTACGTTGTCATTCATAGCGTAATGCTTTTCATGTGTCATCTGCAGTGCAATACTTGTGATGGTTTCCAAAGCATGCATAGATGCAGTATCTTTCAGTTGTGCAGAATAATGTCATATTTTACCAGTAACTCTCAACCTCATTGTCGTCACAGTTCATATAACATGTAAAAGTTTGAGCATGGCGTGTGTAAGAGGCAACAAAGCAGCCGTTGTCAAGCTACCAAACAGCAGAATGGAAACGCAGTGACGCAGTGAAGCCTGCATGCACGTCCTTTTCTTGGTATTCATTTTTTGGAGGATTTCTAGGAATGAGAGACAACTGGTGTTTTGGGTTGTTTTTTTTTTTCTATTTCCTGTTTAGGTTTTCTTTTCTTTTTATTGGTATAGCGAGACACAACTCATAACCATACACAACAGTTGTTGTCACTCCTAGTATAACGGTTGTCATGTTGTCATCAGTTTAGGTTTAGAGAGGTTGCTAGTTTAAATCCTGAGACCCAACCTTCACCTGGCACCCAAGGGAGCAACAAGTTGACGGATTTTTTTAAATGAATCCTCTCTACACATATATAAAGTATTTGATTTTGTATGTTAAAGAGTTAAAAGTTGATCAAACTTATCATTTGCCAATGTTTATAATTTCACAATACATGTACATCTACTCAAAACTAAATTATAGTTTTAAACTGTTAAACATTTTATGGCAGCTAACATTTGTGCTTTGATTGAGTGAAAATGTCTGTGTTTATAGGGGTGAGGGCCGAGTACTGAGAACCGTTATCTTTGATGAGAAAATCCCACAGCATGTGTTCTTTGTGTGTCAATAAATTAAAACTGACTCACCTCTTTATGCGAGAGAAACAAATTACCTAAACCAAGTTGACAAGTGCTTTCCGAAACTTCACCAGCTGAAACCACAAGGAACAGAATCTGCAACACTTCACCAGCTGGCTAACTACACCAAGAACAGGATCTCCAAAACCTTTAAAAAACCTGTTAAGAGCTCTTTCTTTTGAATAACCATCCACGCAGCCACGACCTACTGGCTTTACTGTTTTAGCATCTATCTCCACATTAGTAGATAAGGGGGCCAAGGAAGGCAAGTCATAGACCTCTTTGCCTTGCATTTTATTTCTGTTGGTCATGATGTGTTTTTGCAAGGCCACCGCCTATGTTTTGTAATAGCATTGAACAGGAGGCCTCAGGTTGAGTTAGTGGAGTACTGAAGTGTGGCCACAGGATACAAGTATAGATACGCTTATTATCTGCTTGGCTCAGGCCTACCATTTTTCACATGTTCACTGCTAGTTTGTTTCACAAAGCATGTATCATTGTAGTCTAGTTCTGGAAACTGAATCAGACAAGCATGCATGCACATAATGTGGCTTCTTTATTTTTTAACTGGTAAATTATATCAAATAAAAATTATTCTCATCTTAAAAGAATCCTAGTAGGCAAACAGGTGTTGAAGTGTGTTTGATCGCTAATGTGTGTATTAGGTGAGGTGGATTTCAGGAGTCACGTTTCAGGCTGTTTGTATTGAGTCCTGACATCCGCCACAACAGCTCAATACCAAACGGCTGTGGGGGCTTTGGACAAATCAATGAGTCAGTTGAAACACGGTGATTATCGGTGATGACATCTAAATGCGCTCACTCTTGGCAGTTAGAGTCAGTGTCGGGAAGGTCCATCAGTGAGATGATTTCATAAGAGACGGTTTCATTAGCTATGTTGCTACATTTCAAAAACACACACAAAACAGAGGAAATGATTTGGAAATAGTGCATTCAGGTTTCCTGTTGGACGCAAAATGTTGGATGTCGTCGTCCTCTAGGCAGTCTTGTGGTCACTTCACTGATGATTCTTCAGAGTACCAATTGTTGCTGACTAAACAAGACCAGAACCTAAAAAAACTAAACTTACAGGAGATGAGATAGATTTGTGTCTTATGTATCTGCACTGTCAGTTCATTGAAACTCCCTGTCTGCGTTCGCGCAGTTAAAGACTCAAAATACTCACATCCACCAATCAACCTTGACAGAGAGCACCTATTGTCTGTTCATTTCCACATGATTTGATTTCAGGATAGCATTCATCCAAGAATGCGACTCAGAAATAAGACACCTTGACGGGCCATTGTGCCTGGTGTAATGGCAGTGAGCAGGAGGCCTCAGGTTGAGCTGGTGACTGAAAGTTTGAAGTGTGTAGACAGTAGACCTGGTGGGATAAGCCAGGGGATTAGAGAGGGGGAAAAGGGGTTTTTCTTCCTTTCACAGTATCATTGCAATATTTGTAAAGGTGCACTCTGTAATTTTAATTACAAATAATAAAACTCGTGTCAAACTTGCAGAGTGTCACCCATGATGGCATTCACGACTTGTTAAGAGCGTAAGGCATGAGGAAATGCTGTTGTAATGAGTAATGCAACCAAGCCAGGAAACTATCTACTCACTGTGACTTTGAGCAAAGCCGGTCTGCCATGCAATATTGCTGACTGAACCTTTAACTAGTTGGATGTTCAACGGGTCTTGGAATGAGAGCAGACACTGTGAAACTCCTTAATCCTACCTTGTCAGTCAAGGGGCCTGACCAAAAACAGTCATTAGCAGTATTTCACTCTCCACTGCAAACCGGGCTCAGGGGGAAGTTCTGCCTCTGAAGGTCAAGAAATGATTTTGTCATTTACGGTAAAGCTTACTCTTCTGGTAACCAACATGGTAGACATGGCACATCCATCAGACACTTAGTAGCTGCTGACAGTTACAATGTTACAGTTCAGGCAAGGCTGTAGTGAAGAAGTAAGAGACATTTATATATGATATAAATATCTGATGTGTGAGCAGAGAGAGATGCGCTACACCAATTATTTGTTACTTTTGTTACCACGGTGATATTGGAGCAAAGTCGTGATGCATCATGACCTACTTGTGTTGCAGGCAGTGTGGTTGACAGAACAGCATTCACACTATCTGGCTGGAAGTGAAAAAAATCTGAAAACATTTGTCACTGAGAAGCTAATATCCCCAAACTAGAATATCAAGCCCTGCCAATGACATACTTACTGAACAAATTTAGCCTTTGAAATTAAACATTTGGCTTCACATATTTGTTACCATGTTTGTCTCCTTCCTCTTTTTTAAATTCTGACAAGTTATTTTGGATTTAGTGGAAAGATAAATGGAAGAAAATCTGTCCAAAGTGGTGTGTGGTCGTTCTGTGACAGTTGCCCTGTTACTTATGTATCAGTCTGCTGCTCTTGTGGAGGGCGCTGAGAAAGGACGTGGGTCTTCAGAGATTTCCATCAGCCGTCGACTCAGATTTTAGAGCCATCTGGCATGTCGAGGCTGGGGCTGTGCAGCTTACCTTGTGACTCTCTGTGTGCCGTGGCCGGCAACGTTTGACTTGTGCTTTCAAGGTCATGACCCTCGACTCATTTCCTTCCAGGCGGCCATTCTGACAGCAGGGTTAAGTTTATATGATACCCCTGGATAAGTGCTACTTGAAAGTGCCAAGTTTCTGGAATCAGCCCTCTCAGCTTTGATACTCTGGTTTCTGTTATGACCCCAGTCCGTCCATATTGGCCCTCTGTCCATCTGGACAGGCCCCTCACACACACACACCCACACACACATACACACACCATCCTTTATTGATACCCGGCTTCCCACCCCAATAGGAAGTTTTTTAGAGTCCCAGATCGCATATGGCATATTGCAAGTTTAGCCTTAACCATAGTAGTTACACACAGTTGCTGCTATAATGTAAACATTAAATAACATTTTATTTATTCATTCATTTATGTACATATACACTTTTTGCAGTGATATGCTAAGATGTTAGTATTTTAAGTACTGAGATAATGTTGAGTATTGAAATAATACTAGCTATAAATAACTAAACCATACAGCATCTCATCCGAAAGTATTCATCAAAAGAACATGTATGGTCCATGATAAGTTTAGTGAGTCTATAATTACCATTCTCAAATATTTGGAGGGTTTTTGGTTCTGTGTGGCCGTTCACAAAGTAACTGTCCCCTGAGAGCTGCTCTGGAATTTGTTGAATCTTTGAACCCTGTGCACAGCCGGCTGGTTTCACAAGCCTGAGGAATCTTTCAGTGGCCCTTGGTGCCAGGAGGAGGGCATCAGGTGTCGGGCCGGAGCCTCAGTCCTCCCCGCTCTGGCTGCCCCAGGGTTTTCGAGGAATGAAAAAGCATGTGAGATTTCCCAGGCTAAGACTTACTAATTTAGAGGAACAATTACAGAGAATGGAACAGAATATATAAAAAAATCATGATGCAGATATTGTACTTTCAGGAGTCACGTTTCACTAAATTTGTGTCCATTTCTGCCTCCATGCTGTAGTAGATTGGTGGAAGAGGTTAGCTCCTTACTCTCAGTGGTATGCCTGAGTGTTGTTGTCCTTGATAGACTTGGACCTCTGATATAAGTCAGCTTGTCTCCAGAACTGAGAGGAGGGCAAGGCCGGCCGCAGCATCCCCCTCACAGGTGCCTCCCATTCCCCATGAAGGACAGCAGCACTGGTATGGAAGTACATTGATGACAAAATATTTGAGCGAGCACAAAACAAGTTTGAGCAACACTTAGTCTGCAAGTCAACCTTTGAGAGCGCCCTGGCAAGAGCAGAATTAGATTTGTGGGAGGACAGACGTGACCGTAACAGATGATTTGAGCATGCAAGAGAAATTGTGTAACTACATTTGAGCAACGATAGAGATTCTACCACTCATAATGATCAAAGCTGTCTCAATCCCCTGAGCACGATCTAAAACTGAGAGCCGAGCGTCGCCTTCGTTCAACGTTCAATTTGACTGGAAGTGAAGGGTCACCCTGTTAGACCCTTCCCTTTAATTTACAAATAAAAGCTGGGACAATGGCATTTTTTAAAGAGCAGTATTTGGTGTATTATCTAGTGTCAACATATTAAAATGTGTTGACACTAAATCCAACATACCAGTATGGGTAAACTAGGCAACGCTAAGGGGATCAGTTGGATCGCCGGAATTTGGCTGAACTTCAATCTACAGTGCAGATCTACATGCCCACAATAATTAGAATTGAAGGCATATAGACAAGGATATAAGATAAGATATACTTTATTATCTCCCAGGGGAAATTTGGCTTGGACAATAGTGCTACTTGCAGCTGTAATCAATTTAAACTCTATATGTAGACAACAAAACAGACACAATAATGAATTAAATACAACAAAAATAAAAGAGAAATGTAAAATATTGCACATACCTTGTGAGATAAAAGATATAAATACATTATAAAATGAGGAATTAAATCATAAAAAAACATTATTCATAATGCATAGAACTAAATGCAACAGTGTCTCCTTACTTATGAGACTCGTGGATTGAACTGGTTGTTTGTTGAGTAGTATTATAGAAGTTGTAAGTAAGTGGCTGTTGTATTTGCTGGCTCAGAAATGTCTACCTGAAGGTAGTAGTTTGTTTTTGAAATATAGAACGTGTGAAGGGTCCTTCATAATTCTGTGTGCATGTCCGACCACAGTTCTCTCATAGATAGTGTAAAGGGAGGGATGTTCTTTCCTACCTATCACTTTCATTGCTGTTTTCACCATGTTGTCAATCCTCGATTTTAACTGGACTCTAAGACTGCCGTACCATGACGCCATGCCATATCTGATGATGCTTTCCAGCACAGCATTGAAGAATGTTAGCATGATCTCAGTTCCCACACCGAACAGTCTGAGTCTGCGGAGAAAGTGAAGTCTCTGTGCCAGCCTAGCACACAGATACTCAACGTGGACAGTCCATTTTAATTTATTGTCCGTTTGTATGCCCAAATACTTATAAGTGCACACCTGCTCAATTTCCCTGTCACCAATGATCACAGGGTCATGGTCTCTCAAACCCCTGGGGTCAAATATCATTGCTTAAGTTTTATTAATGTTAAGCATGAGGTGGTGGATGTCACACCAAATGTGTCAATCACATGTTGCCCTAAATAGTCATATGGTTGCTAATCGCTCCTCACATAGGGGCAATACCCTGACGAAAACTGAGAGCAGACTCAGAAATCTTTTGTCGGCAGTATACTTCCATACACTGGCTGGTGAAGCTGAGGGAAGGAGAGAGGCACAGCAGAAGGACTGGTCTTTCTAACTGACAGTTCTAACTGACTGTTTCATTTTCGTCTTTAGAATAAACATATGTACAAGAGAAGTTCCTGTTTATTCTTTTTCAACTCTAGAGGAAGACACGTTTACCTTGCCAAAACCTAGACACACCTTGTTTTGTAAGATTCTTCTCTCTTTTTTATACTGTTCATTTGTCTTATGTGGTATCACTTGGGTAGGCAGCGACTAAAAATGGAAAAGCCCCATTTGGTTTTGATTTGAGATAAATACAAGATTTGGTTTTTGTGTTTGATCATAGTTTGGGCTGTGGCCTAGCGACGGTTTCTTAGAATTTTAAGTTTACCCTTTAAACACTGGCTTAACCTCTCTTACCTGAGGTGACAGGTGTTGTTTTTTTTAATACATCTTTACAATGCATGGGAATGAGGCCCTTAACTAATTTATTTCCAAAAGTTTGTTGTTTGATTATGTTTCACCGGTGACAGTGGGCAAGCTGTAAAGTAGTTTATTGATACTACAATAATCAGAAAATGGATTGATGGATTGGATGAAATATGGATGGGGGTCCGAATACATACACGCAGAACATATAAAAAGAGTTGCAGTCTGTACCCATTCAAGTGCAGTTAATGTATAGAGGTCAATATTACATACAAATTCAAAATAAGCAGTTTATAATAACAGTGTTGGCATGAATACCCTTGTAGTTGATTGAGGATGGGACAGGAAGCATTGTACAGCCATTTGCTAAAGTCAGTATGCAGCTGCTTGGGCTCCACTTATAAAAGCCCCCTTAAGTGCTGGTTTTGTTTCCACATTGATGATATTTTATTCCCTATTTCCAATATTGACAATTTCTCTGGGACTGCTTAATAAGATGTGAATAAAGATCAAGCAGCTGTAACAAGTTACAGTATTACTAGTATAACTTCCCTAAAGGGGAGGGGAAGCATCGCCCTGCCTTAATACACGCTGTAACACAGTCCTGCCCTGGCATGTACCTCAGACGTTTTCCAAGACTGGAGATTGAGGAGATTCTTAAAAATGCATTCATTTTTCACCAATGCCGTATTCTTTTTTTTGTGCTCTGGAAGTTGCTGTATTGCTGTATAAAAAGCAGCATCTCGGACAGATGATCTGTATTTGACGTGTTGGAAGAAGTGTAGGTGATGCCAGTGGCTGCTAACCTGCTAGCAGTCTTTATGTCGTTTTCACCCATGTTTTTGCGCTGTCTTTTTTTTTTTCTTCATGTTTTGATGGGGACATGTGCAACCTCACGGCTATTTTCTGATGAGAAGGCTTGCTCAGGGATGCTATTCATGAATGGGCTTGAGTGTGAGAGACTTGCTGCCGGGTTACTGGGAGTGGTAGTCACCTTGAGCACAGTGTCATAACTTAGGAATGCTATCGATGATAGCTATTTTTACATGATAGCCTGGAGGACAAGGAGGAGGAGTGGGGCAAATGGGTGGGCACATGGTTTTACCTGTTCTAACTCAACATCTTTGATGCGGATGGATGATGTTCAAACATGATTTTTAGGATCATAATTACATTAAGGATATGGCTGCTGGCCAAGCATTTGTGAGGGTGTTAACCTATTTTTGAAACGCGTGATCCTCAAGTTCCATGAAAGCTTTTGTGTCAATATCACTAGCTTCTTTGCGCTTTACTTCGCTATTCATTAGATACAGTAGGTTCTGGTTTAAATAGTTTATTAAGTGCTATTGATATCAAGTTGTCCTCATTCTAAATTGAGAGGAGGACAACAGAGGTTGATGGCATCACCCTGGAACACAGGCTTTGAATGTCAAGCCTGTCTGACTTGGTCAGAAGTTCAGCCATTCCGCATTCTTGACTAAAGGATAAAGCAGCCCTAATCCCCTTTACCAGGTAGCTAGAGTTGGCAGTGGAGCCAGGAATTCCTGCGGCATACCGATTTGGGGAAGTTGCTAGGGTTTGGATGGACAATTCGAACAACAATAGAGTACTCTCATTCAAAGAAAAATAGGGTTTAAGTTCTGTGAGAAAGTCCTGCCACCACAGAGATAGGTACCATGTGGAATGTGACATATTTAGAGTGCTTTTGATTCAGAGGCATTGGCCACTATTAAAAAAGTGGGCGGTGATTTAGGGCATCCAGAAGTAGGGTGAAGAGCTGGGAAAGAGAGCCAGAGAGAGAGAGACAGACAGAAACAAATAGGGAGGGGAGGTGGTTATGGAAGGTATGGATGTCTGTTGTTGATCTCTTGACAGCCAGGCCATAGTGCGAGCTTCCAGCCAGGGCAGACTATAGTAACAGCAGGCTCTACAGCAGCTTACCTGGCCATCAAACTGAGCCAATGACCTGCCAGCCAATAGTCCAATAGTCCGATGTCAGGGATCAGGATCAGCCCCGACAAGAGTGACTTCAGAGACACAGAAGGCAGCGTCTAGCTCCTTTATCTGCCTCCATAATGCTGCCAAAGACTCAGGCCTCCGCAGAGGTGGAGCAGCATTACTGACCTGTCCTGCTGCTCCTCTCAGGCCCAGTGGATTAGCTGTGAAAAGGCCCCTAGAGAAAAACTGTGGGTGAAATACACTGGCCTGTCTTTGTCCCGTCTGTCTGCCGGGCTGGGGAGCACTGACTTTAGCCCTCTGTCAACTAGGCCCGGTGAAACCCCTCAACAAAAGCCATTCATCTGTTGTACTGTACATGCCAAATGGCTGGCATTCCTCTTCACGAGTTGTTTTGTAAGCCGCATCTGTCTGTCTGTCTCTGCAATTATAAGTCTGTTAAGAGAAGAATGGTTTCTGTGCAGCTGGGGTTTTCTGCGTTTGCCGAGTAGATCTGATTAACCTTCTGTCTGCTCATTACTGACCATTGGCCAGACATGTTTTTTAGCCATTCAGTCATTGAGACACAAGATTAGGTTTTTTGCTTGTACAAGAGCTGCACTATGTAAGGTCACATACGCTGTGTAAGGTTCTTTGTCAGAGCACTCTAGTTGTAACTACATGCATCCGGTTTATCAATCATTGAATTAGACTTCTCACATTATGCCTGAATGGCTTTATTACACTGTTATGTGTTTATACATGATTATATGACAGGATTTACTCAATTCTTCTCAATTATCTCAAGAATGGATTTTGTAGCTTTTTTAAATCCATTATAATTTCCCTTTATTCTCTGATAAATTCCACCTTTGTATGCTTAATGAACACATCATGATCTACCACAGTATTGGCTTCAAGTGCATCTTAGTAGTTCTTGATTAGTTGTAATTCCCTTGATCAGAAAGAATGTGAAGAATTTGTCACACTGCAAAGCGGTCACATGTACCTTTTAGCCTTTTAAAATGTGCACCAGTCTGAGAAGCAAACACAGAGATCACTTTTCATCAAGGAAATCAATATGGCAGGAGTAGATTGCTGAGGTAGTTTAATTAGTTTGCTGCATTTTTCTGTAGCTGAGTGTGGGCTGACCATCGGCAATCAGTTCAGTATACTTGATGCTGATACCTGTTTACTGTTTGTACATGTAAACAGAGACCTGTAAACACCCAACACGGATCTCAACCTCAACTGCAATTAAGTCATTGCCAAACCTAATGTAAGAGATGACAACTATACAGTGCAGTCTGTAAGAATTTGGACGGTGACACATTGTCTGTTGTGCTCTCTACTCATGGGCAGTGGATATGAAATGTATCATGACTATGAGTGCTTTAAATTTGAGGGTGTGCAGGAATCGAAAATAATCTTTAATTATGAATTGATCATAATCATCAATCATAAATTGAGTACATAGGTCATTCCTGTTTGCTGTTATAATCAATATGGATGTTAACCTCAAACATCCTTAAATCTGAAAGTCAGCACTTTCCTCTGTTTGGATTTAAAGCCAAAACAACAGAAACATTTGGATGCTGAACACTGAATGTCTGACTCATTATTGTTACTTTGAAATGTTTGATATTGCAGAGACAGTAGCCGGTTAGCTAGGGTTTGGTTTGAGAATTGGTTCTGAATTAGAATTTGTTCCAAATTGTATAAGAACCAGGGACTTGTCTAGAAAAAAATGTTTTGATTAAGGTAATCAAATCCAAAAAGCAAATTTCGGACATACTGCTGTGTGAGTACTTGCAGATGCAAGTTTATGGGATCAAATAAGAATCCAGCGTTTTTGATGTCCCCAATCGTACTTCAGTTCAAGAATTTGGTTCAACGGACGAGTCTGCACTAGCTTATGTTCAATGGTCACGTTCAGTGTTTCCTTAATGATGAAAAGTGGTGAAAGTAACTGTGTGAACATTTAGATGAAAGGCTGTTCATGTTAAGGACTTTCACACACGAGTTTGAATCCTGTCTCACACCTACGAGGTTTTTTTCTTTTCTTACTCTTTAAGAGTTCCAACCTTAACCACACCTTATTCGTGCCTAACCTAAACAAACTGTAGTTGCCATGCACAGATTCAGATTTTGAATATCCAAACCATTGTATAACTGTGTAAAAGAAACAATTCAACCCTTCTGGAAGGTCAGTTCAAACTGACAGTCTAGACTAATAGCCCACAATTTGGCCTGGTGTCATTTCAAATCTGCCCTGTCGCTCTCAAATTGTCACACCAACTGTGTCACCGTGTCACTGTGTGTGTGTGTGTTGCCGAAAAAGTATGTGTGTGTTTGTCACATGTCACCCAGTCCCACACGGAGCGCTCCGTTCCCACACGGTTAAAGAAACGCTGCCCAGAGGTCGGTCACCCATTCCCAACCGGCTCACCGTTTCAGCAGCTGGGAATCCCCCTGCGCACAAAGAGGCCAGATATGATACCACAGCACTGCAGGCGAGGGAGGGAGCTGGGGACAGTATTGATACGGCAACCACTTTTGTCTGGGAAAATCCTTAAGGGAATGCAACCAATTGTTGTTAATTGTATGGGGCTGCATTCTGTCCCAAGTGCTGATGGTATGTGTTACTTGAATTGGAGAGACAAGTATACTTACTGCTGATCAGTGCTTGTGTTTTTTTTCTTGTGAGTCTTTTTTTTGGCGGGGGGATTGCACTCTTTTTCTTTTCAGTTGGGATTGTACCAATCTTCTGAAGCGACGACCTGTTTTTATTGTGCACAGTCACACAGAGCTAATTTTAATTTTACCTGCAGGCTTTTGTGCATGCACACACCTAAATGTGCTTTTGAAGGCAATATATTGATACCTTTCAACAATCACTTAGAAAATCCCCTTTGGTATTGTCCCTTGCTGTCCTGAAAGTCCACAGTGTCCTTTGGAATTATCACAAGTTTATAGGCTTTTCCACACATTGGTAATATGAAAGTTTTTTTTTTACTTATAGTTATATGATATAAAAGACAGACAGAAATATTTTAAAAGTCATTGTAGCCTGAGTGAAACATGTTCTCCCAAGAGTTCCCACAGTAAACTAAAGCGGTGGCAGCAGGATGATATTTGCTGATGAGAGGACACGTGCTGTTCAGTCCTGGTGGTCCTCAAGGGGTAGACAAGGTGCATTCCCAGTTAGTCACCGCACTGTGTAATAGAAAGAGAGAAAGAAACCAGAGAGGCAGAGTCCGCAGAGAGATCCACGATGCAGCCACAGAGACGATGTGTTCCCCTGGGCAGCATAATAAAGCTCTCAGTAGGGCGACGTGGTTTGAATGCACTTCAGACGGAAAGGGGGAGAGATGTACAGCCCCATATGCATCGACTCACCACATCATATTTCCACAGCCATGAATGAGGCCCTCACACAGACAGCCCCCACTGCTGTCAGACAGTCAGAGCCAAAACCTTTCACAACACGTCTTCTACACAATGCGGAGGAAAACTCTTTCTTGGGTTTGCACCGAGTAGAACCCTTAGGGAGGACAGGGCCTGTCTTCAGGCTGCAAGAGCATAGAGGGCTTCAGAGAGAGAGAGAGCTTTAGAGAAAGAGAGATGGGTTGCTTTTCTCAGAAATCTGGAGAACAGAGTCATATTACCCTCCGTCCTTCATGTGGTCTCAGGCTCTTTTTATACCATGTTTGCAAAATTGTCTACAGCAAAACTGGTTTTACTTTGTTTTTTTTACCCAACTGTTGCTTTGTTTTGATGAACGTTCAAAAACTGTTGTAGTTCGAATGGTGATGGAGACTGGAGCTCAAATTCAGTGTGGTCATGTTTAACTAGACTGATCAGCACCAATTAAGGCAGCATTATGTGAACGTGACAGCTATCATACAGGCTTAACAAAATAAAACAGTAATAGAATGTAACGCTGTGAACAGGAGGCCAAATAGGCTGGCTACCAGATGAAATGTGCCCCATTTCTGTGATTGCAATTAAGTCCATGGCTGAAAGCCAAAGAACTCAAATGTGAATGAGCACAAAACACTGTTTCTTCAGACGATAACATGCCCAGACTTCGTAATTGTTGTATAGCCCTGACCTACTACGTTGTTTTGTTTTCGTAGTTTTTTTCATTACAAATGAAACAAATGTCAAAGATTTCAGAACTTGATAAGATGCAAAGTTTTCTTGTGCTAACGATCATATTTTCATACCATTTAAACTGCTTTGAAATAAGTATTTTACCCCGAAAACCTTTCTTGTGTCAACATCTGATTGTATATGTAGTTTAGTTCTCGAATATACATTGAACACAAATTATTGTTTCTTACTGTTTAGTTTGTACACATTGAAAATCAACCACCAATATATTTTGTTGATGAGATTGTTGTGAGGTTCCCCCGTATTGCACCACAGTTCTTTTTTTACAAGACATTGAGTAATAACACATCAGTCTGAAATAGATTTACTTTTTTTTTTTTTTCAGCCAGCACTTAACAAATATTCAGAGGATAATGCAAATGTTTCTCATGTTGTGTATGTCGATGACTCTTACAGTACTTCCTTTTACTTTGTTTACCCTCCCCAGGCCAGGGGGAATTTTCAGTCACTGGGCCTATTTTTAAAGCTGTCATTTGTGTTTTCTGTGGGCCTGTTTTTGACAGCATGTGTGTCCATTGTTGTTGCTGCTGCGTGAAGCACTGTTGTCTGTGGTCTAATTTGGTTAGAGTCGACTAATCTCAAAAGGGTTACATGCCAGCTGCGAGAGTTAGCAGAAGTCCATCAGCCTGTTGATGTGTTGTATGTGATCTTAACCGACCGTAAGATAAACAGGAAGCTAATGCTGGTACCTTCTAGTCCAGGCTGTATTCTAGTCCGCTCCCTGCTTGTTCACACTCTCTCTTCACTGCAATGTATGATATCTCTGTTTTTAGTCCTCCCCCAGTCCCTAGCCTCCCCATCTTCACAGCTGAACTGAGCCTTTCTCCTCATCTCCCCTCCATCTGCAGTTGTCTGCTCGACTGAGTGGACCTTGTGCCGCCGACTCAAGTCACCATTTGGAGTTAGGAATCCACTGGAATCCCCTTTTGATAAGGGGCAAGAAATATCGCAAGGCCAGGACTCAGGCAGGAAGCCTGGCTAAAGCAAGGTACTATTTTGGTTGAACAGTCCCATTGTCCATGGACTGGGGATGACTGACTGCCTGGGGGAGAGGGTGGAGGGCGACAGAGAGAGAAGGAATGATGTACTGAGGACATCGTACATCTACGCACGCTCCCACTCTCTATCCTCCCTCCTCCAGCTCTGATCATTCAGAGGGTCCTCTGTCCCCCTTTTCAGTGTTGAACTCATGGCAGTCACACTCTGCAACATGTGCAAAGGAAGGGGCAGGGGGGCTCTGTTATGTAACAGTGCCTTCCCAAACAGGAGCTCCACTCTCTTAAAGATGTAGTGTGGCAGAGGTGCAACTGAATCTGGACATCAAAAAGCTATTAAAAGAGACAAGGAAGAGATGATGTCAGGTTGTAGTCCCCATTTTTTTGTTGCCGTGGACAATCCCTTTTGTTGTTTGGCTGTAATGACGCCACATGCTAACAATAACTGCTTTTAGGAAAGGGTGGGATGACACGATGGGAGAAAGGGAATGTCAGCCTTGGACTTTTTATAAATTGAGATGTAAATATGGAAAGATTTACGTGGAAAGACTAGAGCCTGCTTGGAAAGAGAGAGCTTGGAAAATGATGTGTTGTCATATCTTTACAGGCTTGTAGCGGGCATCCAAACTACCCCTAAACTGTAAACAGACTTTTAAATATTTGCAGTGATAAGTTTCAAAATAGCTTTCTGTTTCATCGTTAGAGGTTTATACAGTATGTTACAGAAATTTCCCAGGCAGACTTGTGAGTGTGTGAACTCGGCAACACCACAAGGCCACACAAAGACACTCACCGCACACACAGAAACACACACGCACAAACACTAAAAATGGGAGGGGAATCAATGTATGTTACGGGAAACATGTTCTTGTTTTAGTTCTACTGGTACGCAGGGTCTCATGGCTGCATCCTCCCAACTGTCAGAGGCCCTTGCTCCTTAAGGTCTGAATCCCTCAGAGACCTCGAGAGGCATCAGCTCAGACAGGCGCTAATGTAAAGCATGCAAATACCCAAACTACAGGGGTATCAAATGCTGATGTTCCTATCGTCAGTCTGTAAAAAACAAAACTCTAATAACTGTCCTGAATACCAACAGACTGCCTAGTCGTCTTCACAATGAGTAAGTAAAACTACGGATGATATTTTTTTCTAGTGGCAGTATTGACTTATCTCAGATGTTTGCAAATTGCTGTAACATTTAGACTTTAAATGCTGGGTAATCAGGACTAAAACAACACAGCAACAAGTACAAGCTTCTCAGCGTCTGCTCAGAAGGCTGCGCAAACAAACAAGATGAAGGTCGTAGTAAATGCTCTGGGCCAGAAGCACGTCATGTGTGGGCCACTGCGTTGACGAGCATTAAAGCATTAAAGGCCACACACACGCAGGCACTCACACCCACATACATACGCAGATGTGGATACACGTAGCCTACCTAGAAACAGCATACGTGTACACTCATGCACACGCTCCTAACACTTGCCCTCTCAGACTTCAGGGGCCTCCACACAGCCTACATGCACACCCACGCGTTCCTGTTGCTGCACTCGTCTTACTGACTGCTCCGACTGAGCCACTGAGCCAGCTGGTGATAACAACACTTCCTCCTCGCTCCCCTCTTGCGCTTAGCTGTTGTGCTCTTACCATCTGCGGCAACTGGCTGGGGCCGAAGCGTCATATTACCCACACAACTGGAGACCCCAAGATCCTGAGGACACACACATTTCATGGCGGTTACAGTTGTGACGGTCATGAGATGTGGCGGTGAAGAGAGCAGAAAGAGGTCCAGGCTATTTATTGTGCATTTGGACACAGGCAGAAAAGGTGGGACCAAATGGCAGAATGTTCCCGGAGGGAAATACACAGAAAGATTTAAAAACAGCAGGTGTGAGGTAGGCATCAGCCAAGAGAAGTTCAGGCAGGGAATAGATCCTGAAAGTGGAGGGAGAGAAAACAAGGCATGAAATAATTGCAAAGTCAGGTCATTTTCAGCTTTTATACCATATACAGTATAACAATACATTCAAACATAGGGCATGGTCACACTAGTATTTATAGCAGAGACATTTTGCATCACAATCAATTAATTTCATTATTAATTTCATGGCTTAAGTGTGAACATGCAAGTGGAAATTAAATACGACTAAGATCTATAGCTATATGAGCAGCTCTGTGAGGCTGTACTTGGGCATTGTGGTGCTTTGAGCTAAATGCTAACATGCTCAAAATGACAGTGCTAACATGCTAATGTTTGGCAGGTATAATGTTTACCATGTTCACCACCTTAGTTTCATTGTTGGCATGCTAACATATGCTAAGTTGCACAAAACACAAACAACAGCTGAAGCTAATACCACATTTAATGGCAATCCACCCAATAGGTGTTCAAAACAACAAAGGTCAACTTCATGATGGTGCCAGAGAAAAAGCTGGGAAACACCAAAACATTGGGATACATAGTCTGGGAACCATGGATGTCTTATGTGCCAATCCGTCATGTAGCTGTTGAGATATTTCACTGAATGGGTGAATGGGGACCATGTATGTCTGTACAACATTTCATAGCAATCCATCATATAGATGTTGAGATAATTCTTTTTGGCCCTCAGTGGTGGATAGACCAACATTGCTATCCAGAGAGTCATGCCGCTAGTATGGCTAAACATTTTTAAATCTGCTCAGACATGAAAGTGCGTATTTTGAGGCTTTAAATGTGACAGTGGGAGGCGATTATTATAATAGAATGATTCTCCAATCAGGAGCAAACTCTTAATGAAAATGATGTCCTGGTAAGCCACAGATGGTGGTGAGGAGGCAGTAGAGGAGCGAGGGAGCATAGGAGGAGAGTGGGAAGAGCGGAAAGCAGGGCCGCTCTGCTGAGAGGGAGGGCAAGAGTGGCATGTGGCTGGATGGTATCCTTGGGAAAGTTTGCAGCTCGCTCTCCCACTCTCTGGATCTTAGCTGGGGACAAATACCACATGGAGCTGAGAGGAAGCCCGCTGGAGTGTGCAGGGCCACGAGCACACAGGAATGTTTCGCTTCAAATGGAAAATGTTCACAGCTGTTAGTTAGGCTATCTCTCTCACTCTATTTCTCCATCTCTATCTATCCATCTCTCTCTCTCTCTCTCTCTCTCTCTCTCTCTCTCTCTCTCTCTCTCTCACTGTGTCAGAAGCTTGCAGCTATGTTTAGCTCCACTCCTCGTGTACTTGTGATAACCAGTATTTTTAGTTCTGCTGTGGGTCAATTTCTTCTGAATTTTGAGTTTAATATCTATACAACATACTATATATATATTCAGGGAGTCTAAAATGATTTTTATTGTCTTGTCCTGGAATTCAGGCTCCTTAATACATATCAGTTGTATTGTCATGTGGATACTCAACAGCAAAAGGACTGCAGTCCATTTTGTGTCCAAACACATAGTTCAAAAAAACACACACTTGACAATGTGTGGCACTGAAATACCGGAAGCCCTTGCCTGACCCACAAACAATAATGACAACAGCAACAACAACACAGGGTTGTTGTCCCCACATCAAGCTGTCTGGAGTCTGAATCTGGTTTGGCTACACATGAGTTGGATCTCCACAGTTTTGGGGCTATGTTGGCTGCAAATATCCCAGGCTCAATAATTCTGCTGGTTCTACCTCACACATACTGCCATGCAAACTAATCATGTGTGTCTGTGTATTTACATGTATGTCCATCACAACCATATTGGCTCACAGAAAACATTTGCACTCAGGTGTAGAGTGGTCAAACACTCACACACACTTTCCAGCAGCAGCCACTTTCCCTGAGGGATGAAACAAGAGCAGACCTCTGATCAAGCCAACCAGCAGGTGTATAGGTGCGTTCGGATTGAATAGAAGATACATTTTATTCGTGTGAATTTGATCACTGGAGTGTTTTTGCTGTCCATGTTTATTCACTACAAACAGCCATTGAACAGTATAGAACATGGCTGTGTGTTTTGGGGGAGTGTGCCATTGTGTGTGTGTGTGTGTGTGTGTGTGTGTGTAGTATGCGGTACGCATCTTCACACATCATTAGAAGTCTGTTAACCTTTAACCTCTAAAATGTGCTGCATTTTCTTCAGTCTAAAGAAAGAAAAGTGTGTATGTGTGCAAATGTTTGTATCTTTATTACAGGGAAAGACATTTTGCAGTGGGTCCCATACTTGATGTGATTCAAGGATCTCTATCTTTGACACAAAGATACAGTTTACTAAATACATCATACAGTCAAATGCAATCCAATATAACAGCCATGCAATAGAATATATCCATAAGGTTCTAAAGCTTTACGTCTATTTTCAATGCTCGTAGTTAGTGGTGGTGTTGTAGTGGAATGCACTGTAGTGGGCGACGTGGACCGATCTACAGCAGTACACAGGGAGACCACTGTAGAGGAGGAAAGCAGGCAAACTTCTACAGTGACAGTATGCAGCCGGTGTTGTTTTCTACCCTCGGTCTTCTCGTCTTTATGAATTCATTGGTTATCTGATTGATTGTAGTGTTTTTGAAGGAGACAGAAGAGGAAGTGTAAGTGCTGTCGACTGTTTCAAATTTCAAGAGGCAAGTGCTGGGTGCAGTTAAATAATTTGTTTGAGGGTCCATACGGGTGTTTGTGGAGGGCGGCACAAGAAGCAGCAGCCCCGTTTTTGATTTATGGCCCCTCCCTATTGATGATTTAAAGTGGTGCCTAAACTATTGCATGAAACTATTTTTGGGGAGAGGCCTGATACCAAAGAAATAAGTATTTGCCTGGCTGTGGTGTAAAATCCAATATAACAAACTACGACCTCAGAAATGACAGTAGAGTTGAATGAAATTCGGTCCAAAACAATTTCAGGAAAAACTGTTGTTTCACAATGAACCATTTGTTGCAGGGCTTTTGTATTGGCCTGTGTTAAATTGTACAGGTGAACAAAATAAACTGGTATCTTGAAGTATGGTATGGAGGTGTTCTCATAGTGGTGGTCAATCCATCAGTTGTCATGAGGTCATTATTTTTGCACTGACGGGCTGATTGTGTATATTCACATCTGCAGTGCACAATGCATTTGTTAGGTTTCTTAATGCATAATGTAGACCTTGCAACGTGTGTGCATATGAGAATACAATCAACGCCCACCTACCCACCCACTGTGTGTATGTACACATGTGCACACACACACACACACATACAGTATATATAGAGTGTATATATACAACACCACCCACCAAACCACCCACAGACTTACCCAGAGGCTTAAACCAGGGTTTTCTTTTTTCTCCTAAAACCACTTCCCTGCCTTTTGCTTGCTCCTGGTGACGACACTCTCTTGGAATTTACTCCTTGTGCTGGTGGTGGTGCTCTCAGAGAGAGACTGACTGTGTTCAGATCTCTCTGTGCACTGCAGCCACTAACCAGGACCATTTGGTGTCTCCTTTCTCCACACTCTTTTCTTTACCCCTCCTGTTCTCTCTGTTACATTTATTCCCTCAGTTCTTTTTTTTCCTTCGCTTGTTCTCCTTCCTGTCTGGGTTATGGCAATTTTACATTATTTGGTTTGAAATCAGGCTCCCTGTGAGCATGGGGGGGTCCACAGACTCTGGGCTGCAATTGGGGCTGTAAAGGGGTTGCTAAATTGTGCCGGCTGTGGTGGAGTGGAGGGGTGTATGTGCTGCAGTCTGAGGTTAGAGAGCATTGCTTATCTGTCATTGCATGCTGGTATTGTATGTGTGTACTGTGCTTTTGCTTTGAACATGCATCTGCATTTGCATTTGTGGGTATCAATGGATGCTGTGCGTGACAGCTACGTAATGTGGCTGATCGTGCATGTGTGCGTCCAGTGGATGTGTGTGAGAGAGACATTGGGAGCATGCTGCCGGGTACTCTGGAGGCCTGTGAAGGGACGGCCTCCCCCCTCCTCCCTAAACCCCGGTTGGCTCTAGATTGATGGGGGAGGTGTTGCCTCTGCTCACTCATCCATCACACACTTTATTTGGGTTTTAGAGGAAAGGAAAAAGGAAAAAAGACAGAATAAAGGAAAAAAGACTTCCAAAAATATCAGAGTTGGGGGCTGGGGTGTGGAGGGTTGAGGAGTTGAGTAAGGGGAGGCCCCTTGTCCTGCGTAGCCCTGCTCTCCTGCCCCCCTCTCTTTAAGCAGATGCTGGAAAAGAAGTCTTACCCTTGTGACCCCCTGCCATTCTCCAGTCCCAGCCCTGATAACAAAAGACAGATAAAGCCAAATGGGGGGGCAGATTTAGTGGAGATTAGCGAGCAGGTTTGTGATTTCCACTGAGGTTTCTGTCATGTGTGAGTGTGCATGCACATGTTTATATGCGCCTGGTGAATGTGTGGTGCCAATAGCAGATTGTGGGATAGGATGGGTCGAGAGTGGTTGGTGGTCTTTGTCTACCATCCGGGCTGGGCAGGGTTTACTGTGTGACGGGACAGTGAGGGCAGATGAGTTTGCAAGGCTGACGGAGGAAACAAAGCCTGCAGTGCCAGCCCTCGACTCCTCCCACGGGATAATGAGATTTTATGTAGCAACCAGGGGTATAGCAACTCAGTCCATAAACTCAGATCAGACTGCTTTACCTGCTGCTGAAGTTACGTGTATCCAGTATTCCTATATGTGCTCCTACATGACGGATAAAATCATACATATTTGTCATTGCCTTAATCAAAAGTTATGTCACAAGAAACCATGTAAGTTTGTAAGTAATTATCACTGTAAACACCTGATTTGATCAAAGACTCCAAAATTCTGGCCTGTTGATGTACAACAAGTTGCTAAAAGGCACTTTCAATGTTGATATGTTGTCTATGTGGAGTTTTGCATCCTAAATCATGAACACATTATCAAGACGTAGAAATGGTTCCCATTCAGACCTGGACATCTGTAGCAGCACACAGTATAGTGAGAACATATACAAGCAAACTGCCGGTTCAGCTGTGTGCTCTGGCCTTTGTCTGAAGTGCCTATAGGAAAGTTGGACTACTCCAAAGGGACTATCATATAAAGAAATCACTGTTTTCTATTATTGCTGCTGTCGAGCTTGGAGGTGGCTTGTGTAGCTTATGCCAAACTAATACGAGCGGAATAATAGATAAGTAAACAAAGAAAGGGAAATTATTCCCTTCTGAAATTACACATTGGCCTTTCTCTTTATAGTTACAGAGAAACTAATGCAGGCCTATGTTGCTGTTTGTGATTCCAAACAAACATTTCTTGACTTGGCTTGACTTTTTTTTTGCATTGTTAATGGTTGAATTCCTTTGCAGTAAAGACACCAAATCATGTTACTCTGCTTTACTTTCCCACCCTGATTATTGACTTTGCCATAAGGCCAAATGAATTAAATAATTCATTTTCCTAATAGAAGCTGCTTTTGTCCCCCAAGTCGAAACCAAGCTAAATCCCACAGTTTTGTGATGTAAAAACATGACAATGTGAAATTTTAGCGGGGGGGACCAGGTTGGCTTATCCTTACGAGTATGGGAGAGTGTTTGTTTCCTCTGAGAAGCTTTTCCAACTGCAGACCTCATGGTGGAGCCCCCAGAGGCCCTATTTGAATCACAAATGTCTTTCGTTTCTCAATCGTTCACAGGTTTTGGTCAGTTGAGGAATTTTGGGACCCATTAAAGCCTGGTGACAATGACTTTCACCCCCAAGGCCACCACAGGGGTCCGCCCCCCTACTGACCTCTCCATTGCTGCCCAGTCATAGCTCCAACGGTCCTGCTCCCGGGTTCTGATTGGTTCAACAAAGCACCCAAAAAACCCCTCTGGGGTCAATGTGTCTTTTCTCTCTGTCGCTCTTTTCCTCCTTGCTGCCTTGTTCTGGCTCAAGTCGGGGCTTATCAAAGACAATCCAGTTCTGTCATGTGGCCAAATCATCTTGACACCCATTTAGCATGCTCATCAGAGGACAGTTATGAATATTCAAGATGGTGCCAGGGGCCAGTGAGAGGCAGAATCGAAGAGATTAGAGTGACAGATAATGGGGGGTGTGTCCAAGACAGGGGAGAAAGAGAGACAAAGAGGAAGATTAAATGTGTACATGTGAACAACTGAGCACAAGGAAGTACAAAACAACATAATAACCAAAATGAAATATAAGCAATATCATTTTAAGACAAAAATACACTAAATTAAAGTTAGCATTTTGAAGCATGCATATCAAAGACAGTGTAGATAACGAACACAAGACGATACCTTACTTACCACGACTGAGACGGTCAGACCAGACTTGTTGAGGGGCCCACAGCAAAAATGTTACTAGTGAAAACTTAAAATTTATTGCAAATCTCAGAGACAGCCAAGAAAGACCAGAAAGAATTGGTGTAATATGTCCCTATCTCCTTGAATTAGCTGAAGAGAGGTAACTTAACTGTGGGTACCTTTTAGAATGTGTATTATAATTAGATAAGTGACCCGGGAGTTGGATATAGACAGGAAACAAAAGTGGACCTAAGATTGACCCCTTGGGAACATCACAGAGGAGGAGTGCTGTGGAGGAGGAAGCTCCTCTGACTGCCACTCATGTGTGGACTAGGCCAGTGCCGAGTGATTGACTCTCACTATCAACAGTTGAAAAGATGCTTGCCGATTGTGTCCCCCCGCCGATAGTAATTAGATGTGTATTTACAGGAGAAGTTTCCAGTAGAGTGGCACGTCTGCGCACGGTGATGATGATCACTGTTAATCAGCACAAGTGGCTCCTGTTACGATCCCTCTTCCATCTGCCAATCCTGACAAGTGTGCTGTACAATCTGACAAAACCTCTGCATCTCCACTCTCTGTATGTCTGCTCACCAAAGCTTTGCTCTACGCAACAATGTCCACAGCATCCGGCCACGTTGTGTGCCGGAGATGATCCGCTACCATTCTAGCTAGTGTGTGTGTGTCCGTCCACCCACCAGGTCAGTGAGCCACGCGTGACACAACTATCTCTCTTAAGCATGAAATTCACTTGTGAATGTATATAAATACACAATACCTATAAAAACAATAATTGTTGACAGTTACATTTTGAATAATGCATTTAATTTACTAGTTTTTTGTGTTTGTATTTAGAGAGAGAGACAGAGAGATACACACATTAAAACACATACTGTATTTTAATGCAGCTGAATTCACAATGTAGTTGTTGTCATTTACATATTTTTTAAGTTGGGTGAAATTTGATGAATACTACCTTAACCAGCAGTCATTACAAAGCTGTTGCGCTGCAGGGTTAGGATCTTGTGAGAACAAGAGAGCCGAGCCAGGAAGGAGCGAGTCTGTCTGAATGTGCCTGCCTGTCTAATTGACATCGATGTCAAAAACTTCTAGGATCACGTCCAAGCTGAGACAAGTGATCATTTGGACTTTGAGAATGCGGCACTGTTCCAAGCTTTGATGTTTCCACTCTCAAAGATTGTAGATGGAGACAGGAAGGGTTATCAAGGGTGTTCATGAATCTTCATGAATTGTCGACATTTGTGGAACCAGATGATGTTTGTGTAGTTGTATTTTCAGCATATTTTCTGGTTGACATAGTGTGGTTACAGTTGAGTGAACGATATCAAAAGTCAAGTATTTGAGAGAAAAGACACATTTCTGATGTACCAGTTGTTAATTTTCACATTTTGTTCCTGCAATTCCACATGGAAAATCTGACCAGGGTTTCCTCCCCTGAAGCTGAACTACTGAACAGACAGAAGGAGCTTCAGTCGTCTCCACTATACTCAAAGATACTGTGCATGAAAAGCAGGGCCGCTGTAGAAGGAAGGATAGGGACTTTGTCAAACACAGAATAATATGGAGCTGACAGTCAGTGTCTCTCCATCTGCCTGTTGCTTTCCATGTGTTTCTTTCACCAGAATTCACTTTCAAGGTGGATGTATGCTCAGATGGATGGGTGTATAGATAAGTGCAACTGTGGTCATCCTGTTTCTTGACCTCTGTATGTATGTGTGTGTGTGTGTGTGTGTGTGCTGTGCGTGTCATGTGGGATGCAGCGCCTTTGAACGTCCCTCCACAACTTAGCCTACTGTATCTCACTGAGATGAATGGGGGGTCAGGGCTGGGCCACCCACTCCTCTCCACAGTCCCAAACCTCTCGAAAGACTACTTGTAACACGTCTCAAAAAAGCTGTTGGATTCAACTCGATGTTTATGTTAATGTGTTTATTTTTAACTTGAAAATCATTCCCAGTTCAGGAGTCAAGAGTTTTGGTCACTTCTTCAGTTATTAATAGTTTGGCAGAGTACCAGTGGATGGAACTAGCAACGGGGCACGCAAGGTTACATGACAAACAACAGAAAAGTGTCATAAATAGATTTTAAAAAACATTTTCCACACATGACTGAGAGTATGAATTATTGTACACAGTCTGCACCACCACACTAAAACACCAGTTTGCACCATCTGTAGGCTATAATGTAAGTTCATAAGTCTTCTCTCTTTGATCCTTCAGTTCAGTCATGTTTCCTTCAAGAGAGCACTCTTCAACTCTGCAATTTCAGACTGGTGAGAGGGGTGTCTATCTAAAACAGTCCTGGCGCATCTGTGTCACAGGCCATATCTGTCATTATCTGCATTTTATTGTTCTCTCTATAGTATTGCCTACCGCCTGCTCCTATCTTACCCTCAGCTGCGCGTTCTCTCTGATGAGTCACAAAGGTTTTGAAAAAGCAGTTTCATCATCAGTAACCGATGGGACAGTCCAGGATGATAAGACATAATGGTGGCAACTGTGAGGGATTCTGGTGGGTGAAAACCAGTCAGTAATGAGAGGAGAGGTGGAGGAGACCACATTATCAGAAGATCCCAGGATGACGCACACCACACCCCGTGTCAGTTAGAGTGGGGTTTCCTGCCATCACACGTCTACCACGTTGTGTAGATCTCAGTCTCTGTCTATGATAAGAGGGCTGTTTATTGACAGTTGTGGGGTTTTTTCTTTTGATTTCCACAAAAAAAGTTATTGAAAGTAGCACTTTCTTAGACAAGGTTTCACCAGACTTAAAATCAGACTTATAATAGATGAGTTTGATTATGTCTAACATTGGGTAGGGGGAATGAGGATGCACTCATTGACCTTACACTGTATACTCTAGCCAGACAAATGCTGCCCATCCCGTCAGCTTGCTAGCAAGGGCAGTGAGGTAGATAATAATTGTCAGCTTGGCTGTGCCAGTGCCAATACCAGGGTGGGCTAGGCCTGGTGGGTCTGGCTAAGAGGGACTAGATCACTGTGGGCATCAGGAGTCCACAGGGCTGAGGGAAAGATGAGGATGTACACAGAGGCACTCACATTGTTGCAAGCACACACACTCACATTAAAAAAGAAAATATATTCTGTTCTGTATTCTAAATGTGCTCTCTGTATTCCTTTACTACAGACAGATATGCAGATGCTGAAATCAAACGCCCCTCAGAAAGTATTCATAAAGACGAGGAATGATGCAAAGCTCAAAGAAGCAGCCCCAGACGGGGTCCCACATAAGACCTCATGCTTGAGTCAGGCTCTGAGTGGCACACCTGAGTGACATCATAAGCATGGCCGAAATGACCGACGAAGATCTGAGCCTGCCTGTTACCAGTCCAAGCTTTTAATGTAAGTCACATGGCTTTATCTTTTAATGTATCAAGTGTTGATTATATGGCCTGGAGATTGTGAACCTGCAACCTTGTCCTGCCACTGAGGACGGTCCTCTTGTGGTTGTTGAATGTTCAGTCCCTGCCAGTTAAAGGAACAGCTGTGTGGAGATGTAGTACCTCCAATAAGTCATCTCTATTCATGTGTGTGTGTGTGTGTGTGTGGGTGTGTGTGTGTGTGTGTGTGTGCATGAAAAACAGAAGGAAAGAATCTCTAGTCAGACACGACCTGAGCTCCATACCTGCATATCTGGGTTCGTCTCTGGGGTTCGGCTTGGGAGGAAATAAGATTTTTCCGCTCAAGTACATTTATCACTCAGATCACTCAGAGTTGTGGGGAAGAGGAAAAGTGGTCTGGCTTGACATCTGTCACCAAGTCCTCCACATTTATGTCACCAAACTATTTGGTGGCCACTGAAATTGGGACCTCCTGTTTAGACTGTGGGAACTGTTGGCAGTTGGTGTAAAATCAACCAATGTTTCAGCTCCTCATTGTGAAATAAACAACCTCTGTGTTGCTTTGCTGAGATTTTCACCTATAGCCTCCAACCGAAAGGAAATAATTACATTGGAAAAAGTGACAGTGTACAATGTACTACAACTGAAGACCAAGCAGTTCTTTCATCATTGCAGTAGATATGTACAGTTGTTATAGATGATGTTTTCACACTCGATCTCCTCACAGTAATGGAACAACATGTCCAACAATAGCATCCCTGACATCCTCATCAGTTTGTTCCCAGTGTAGCTATGGTAGCAGTAATAAGATGTTGGAGAGAACAGCGTGTCAGCAGTGGTAATGAAATGCATCCAAATGGCTCCCTCTGGACATGACAATTACAGTCCAGGTGTCCAAAGGAAAATGTTCAGCTATGGAAAATGCAGGCAGCGCACGTCAGGACTTTGACACAGGAAGCAAACCTGGAGACCCTGGTGGCTGGAGGTAATGCTGTAAACCTGTACGGCAGGAAATGAGTGGTATTAAGAGGATGGAGACCACCAGAAGCCTGAATATATGGTATATCTCTTTCTTTCTCTTATTTTTCCACATGTACCACTAATTTTGGCCTGTTGACTCAGAGGATCTAAAATGCCAATGATGCCACATGCATGCAAGTCCCATTCCTGAACTTTCAACACCTCGTTATTGAGTTTCCCATCACCCTTACATAGTGTTGGTGCGTAAGCAGCCTGTAGATGTAAATGGGTTTCTCCCTTGTCATGGCAGAGCTCATTTCCTGTCACTGGCCCCAGGGTGGGAGCGCACAATGACGAACACCACCCACATTAGCTCCCCAGCAGGCAATCAGGCTGACTGGCCGGGTGACACAGGGGTTATTTGCTTCTGTCAGAAGCACAGAAATAGTCTCCCAACTCCTCCTGGAGTGGACAAAGCAGGCGTGCATTCATTGGCCCGCCACCGGGGCGGGATGTGCTCTTGTTGTGATTACCTGCCTCTGTAGAGGAAGGGCTTTCTCTTAGGACCTATGGAAAAACTGTTGCTGTCTGCCAAGTGCCATGATTAGCGCCCCGGCCGGTTCCTGGGTCATCTCAGAGGGCAAAAGTGTCTAGACCAGTCGGGGGATTTCCACAGGCTCTAGACTGAGCTGTAATCATTACTGCTTACAGTCGAGCCCCATCTCTCAGGACCCACATTCCACTTTGGACGGTTGTACGGCTTTACTCCTCTCAGTGTGTGGTGGGAGTCGGATCAGACGTTGGCTTTACATATGGTTTGAATATTGTATAGTTAATGGCCTCAATTTTTCATTGAGTCATTCATTGATGTAAGCGGATCAAGGAGATCGGAGGGTGGGAACTGTTGTGGTGATAAATATCTTGTGTCATATTAAAGAAAACTTTTATTTGAAGACATTATTGAGCGAGTGATTGATTGATTGATTGATTGATTGATTGATTGATTGATTGGCATTGTGCAGATGTCTAGATCTTCTAGCTTGTGGCTAGGGCTCTTACAATGCGATCTGCATTTCAAACTCAGCGCTGCCAAAAAAAGCATAACCAGTTAATGGTTCGGAACTCTGGCTTATCTTGGCCATCAACGCAACAAAAGCTATAATTATCTGCAAAATAAACTCGCTTCCTTGATTGTTAGACAAATAATGCATTAAACAGTTCCAGATAAACTTTGTTTTCCACTGTGTTTCCAGCCCCCATGGAGGAAGAGAGGCACTCAGGCCACCAATACTGGAGTATTTCATTGGGCGACTCAGGAAGTTCTTTGGTTCTGTGTTCCAGTGCTTCATAAAATATTATATATGTTATATATAATTATTATTTGAGAACGCTGTTTTGTTCTCTGGGAAAAGAGCTGAAAAAAATGCCCCTGATGTTTCCCACCTGCCAACAGATTGAGTTTTTCTTGTGTATGTCAGCACTGTGTGTCTCCCAAGGCCTTCTTTATATAGGCCCAGACATTATTCTTGGCATTTTTTTCTGATGTGTACCTCCCACTCCCTCCACTCTCTCTGGCCCACCTCCATGAGGGCCGAGGAAGCCTGGCACTCGCCTGAAGCTCTCAGCCAGTCCCGGGCAGCTGGGATCTGGGGGAGCTCCCTGCAGTTCTGCAGTGTGCTGGCAGCCCCCTTTCTCTTTGCCCCCGCCACTCTTAATTCTGCCTTTTTACTTCCAGCCAGCTTCAGAATACAATACAGAGGAGCCCTGTGCTGTGCTGTGCTGTGAACACAGACACACACCCTTGGGCGTACACACACATCCACACTTTTATAAGCCATTGAAAGAGACAAGACCAAAGGCGGAAAGAGGAGCAGACGCCTCTCAGATGCTGGGCTTGGCTTCATGTGCCTCTTGACACAGACGGCCGCACACAAGATAACTGTTGTTTATTGTTTATGGAAGGACCCTCTGCCACACTTCATGCTCTCTTCATCTGGAGACTCCTAAAGGGCCACAGCCAAGAGCCACGGGGGAAAAGAAAAGTGGAACTCACTGTATCTACTGTACTGCGTGCAAGTCTTTGCCTCAGTGTATGTATGACAGAGAGTGCATGTACGATGTACAGTGGGAATGTACACTTATTGTACAATCTCGGAGCGTTATTTTTCTTCTGTAGCTTCCGCAGTGAGCATGTGTTGTTTGCTCAGCTGGAGTTGGTTCAGTGTGGAGGGGATGGGGAAGCCATCTTGTTCCACTGGGGTCTCAGTCACAATGAAGTCATTACAGCAGGTGAGGTATACTTCCTCTCCGACTGACAGACGATGCACTATATTCTACTATGTTATGTGATACATTTAGCAAATTTTTCAAGATGCATTCTCCTTGATGAGTATTAGACTGAGAAAAACTTAGTTGGATTCATGCCAATCTATTGCCCTCTGACTCGCTGGGCCTGGTTGATATCTTAAAAGACATCAGTGTAATTACAGTATACTCTTTACTCTCACCATGACCAGCCACAACATATCTAAAAACAAAGGAAGTGCTCACTTAACTGTGCAGGTAAAGTGCAGACACAAGAACCATTAAAGGTCACTGAGCTCGAAAAAGAAGACTTTTGATGACATTAGGGCCATGAATAGTATCATAAGTCACATTCACGTTTCTTGTAATGATGGAATATTCATGAGGCAGCAGGATGTCTCTGCACGCTGATGTTAGCAGATTTTAAAAAGCAGTGGGACCCTATAGATGTTGGGTAAACATACAGTTCAACAGACAGCATCAGTTTCTGACTGGAAAGTGTATTGCTGGCTTTAACCTTTGAAGGGTGTTAAGAGTCAGAGAAAAAAAACTTTTTCTTTTCTCATGAGTTAATCTCAGTCAATGACACCACTCATTGATTGTACAGTGTTAAAAATATATCCTATTGAAAAGTATTACATGAAATGTTGTTTCATGATTCCATTTTATGAGGCTAAATATACAGTATTTGTACTCAGGAAGACTTTTCTGCCCACTCAGGTCTTGGCTCCTCCCTACCACTCACAGCCATGTGCTGACAGAAACTTGTTGGTCTGTACCAGGTTCTCAGCAGTTAAAACCAATAGAAAGAGAAATTCCTTCCTAATGGTGCATGAAAGTAATGATTCACCACTGTATTATTGTTTGAACCCATGGCAGATCTTTTCCACATTACCTCAACACTGTACCTAAAGAAAACCCAATTCATTTGCATGCAGTTTTATGCATGTTTGCTCTTGCACAAAGCTTGAAAAGATCTGCTCAACTCAGTTTGATGTCCCTCACTGTGACCTCTCATCAAAATGTGCAGTTGGTAGGAAAGAGGCTGCAGCTGGACGCTGATCAGGCCTGATGGCGATAGAGCATGAATAGCAGGGTAGCCCTGGGCACTATGAAAACGTCCTGCTGACGACTGTACCGACAGGGTCACAGCCCCTCCACGCTGCCCCGCGAAAGGAGAGTGGGAGTAAACAGGCATAATAGGGAGAGACTAAAAGAGACTTGGACTGTGTTCTTGTAAATAATTGCATTCATTGTTCTCTGCCACTGTTGGTTATGGTCACAAGCTGTTTGGTAGGCCCCTGTCTGTCTGGTGCTCCCCATGAGCCCGGTGTCAGCCCCTACGCCCCCGAGGGGAGCAACTTGTGCCAGGGGTGAGGATGCCAGCTCCCTGACCCGGTGGCCCCACGTCTGACGTGCCCACGCCAGGAGCAAACGGTCCCTGGGCCAGCTCGGAGACTCAGGGCGTGCTGTGCGCATGCTGCTCCGCTGTTAAATAAAGCTGGTTCAAAGAGCACATTCCTGCCTCCAGCCCAGCAGCGAAATAGCAAGCTCTCTTGCTTGTAGTGTCAAAGCACCAGATTGTTTCATTTTATTGCTTCGCCTTTATCTCGGCTGACTCCAGCACAATCTGATTGGATGCAGCGTGTTATTAGCCTCTGTTGTTGGCTGTGGGAACAGCAGATGGCCTATTTGGACCAGATTACCTGTGCTCCTTATCTTAAGTGAAGAATTCATTCCAACTGTTCAGATGTTTGAAGAAAGCTGCTTGTCCACATTATGAATGTGGTGTGGCACAGTTGAGCTTATCTGGAAGTTAACACCCACTTATACTGTAAACCTGTAAGAGCCAGCTGGGGGGAAAACACATAGCTGTGTTCACTGTGCATGTCTTGTGTATTGTGATCAAAACAGATGATGATAGCTGTTTAGGACTGGTCAGTTGAGTCAGAAAGTACTACAATTACAGCAGAAATGCTTTTAAGTGAAAGGAAATGCAAGCCGTCACCAAAGATTTCACTTGTTCAGCAGGAGCTTCAGGAACTAGTTCATTGCTTTCTGTTTGCCTTTGAAACTCCTCGGAGGACTGAAGAGGCTCTCAGACAGATGCTGCAAAATGGATTGTAACATGAGAGGAATTTAAAAAAAGAAATCAGTCTCGTCTTGAGGTCTCTGAATCTCCCCCTCTGGATTTCTCTTCTCTCCTTCCTTACACAACTTAAGTGTCAGCCAGAAAGCCTCTTTGCGTTATTGCTTCCAAAGTAATATTTGCATAAACAAGCGTGGGAACCAACCTGGCCCAACGCAGCATCATCCGCGGCCTGTAATGATAGAACCTCAATGACATCATGAGCGTTTGAGTGTGGGGCTCTGGTAACGGTGCCGTGCATCCCCTCAAAATACCAGTGGCTAAGTGGAACACACAAGCTGAGCTCGGCAATGGAAGTCAGATGCTCTCGGGCTCTTTTCTTGCCGTCTAAAGTCGCCCCCTTTCCTTTCTTCGTCCGCTGATAGGTTTAGGAGACTCCGATTGAGGGGCCTCCTCCGCGAGGGGCTACGTCTGACTTTACTGTATGGTAAATGTCAGAAAATAAATGCAGGCCTCTGCAACAAAGTGGAATTGGATCTAATCTGCCCCAGGCCACCGCGTTAGATCTGCACCGCCTGTAGTACAGCTACCCACGTCTTGAGTAAGGAAAAAAGTGTGCAGCTAACTCAGGATGTTATGGTGTTTTGTCGTATAATAATCTGACGTCGCCGTTGAGGAAAACTGTTTTCATATGTTGCTTGACATTATGAAAACGTTAGGTCATGCATTCATACATTCATTCACATCTTATCTTTGTTACCGCTTGTAGGTTGTTGTTTTTTTTTTTTTCTTCTTCTAAATTAACTTCCCGTAAAACCGGTAACCAGGTCCGTATAATAAGTTTGTTTCTTTTAGTTTCATATTGTGTACATTATCCTGCTGAGTACTTGCATCTGTGGTGCATTCCTGCAGTGCAAAGGGAAATTTCAGTTTCTAACACAGCAGCCCAAAATGTGATACAATGCCTGGATTTAATGGAGCCTTTATATGACTCTCGAGATCATCCTGTCGTGAATAATGTGTTCGTCATGTGAATTGCAAGAGTAATTGTAGGTGGGGAATGTTTTATCAGATCTGATTGAGGTCAATCATTCTGCCACAAAGAGATCAAAGGCAGGAGAGAACAAAAAACTCCTAGGCCTACAGGTAGTATAGCAGTTAAACTGGAAGTATGAAACACCCACCCACGCACATTCAGTTTCCCAGCTAGTGTGGGATGATCCCTAAAGATGTGAAACTCAAACCATGTTGTGTGTTGGTTTTGATCATGTGTTTGACATCAGATAATGGATAAGTGGTGAGTGCTAAGAACCCAGAGGAAAAACGACTTTATTGTGTCCTTTATAATTGCACTAAATCTGGTAACATTAAAATACAACACGCTAATAGTGCTGTCAGCTCAGCTAATTGTTTGAAAATGTGTCTTGTTATAAAGAAAAGTCATTGCTTAAATATATCAACAGCATTGAGTTGATAAATGTTTACGACATATTTTCATTGTTGCACGCTATTAATTTTGTGCTTACATCACACATTCCAGAAACTCGCTGGAAAGTGTGAGCTGTTAAGCACTTCACTTCCTTTCAAAAAACCCAGCATTGCTCTGCTGTGGCGATGGCATCAGAAAAAACACAACAAAACAAAAACAGATGCAACTAGAAATGACTGAGAGAGAGAGCGTGCATACTGTAATTGCACAGA